>NW_025956366.1:0-37555 GCF_023159225.1 Perognathus longimembris pacificus | reverse complement strand
GAAACTGAAGCGGGCCTGGGGAAAGCGAGGTCAAAAAAGCCATCTTTGAAAAGGGCAGGAGGGGCGGAATCAGTGAGAACCAGCTCCGCCCAGAAGAACGCCCCCTGCCCTGGTGGGAGGCGAGTCCGGGGCCTAGCCAGAGAAGCCCCGCCCTGCCCGCCGGAACTTCTAAACTTAAAGCAAAAGCTGCGAGCAGCTACCAGGGGCACGGAAACAACAGAAGGAGGAACAAACAGTTCCGGGGACAGCTAAACGGTCCCGTCACAGAGGAAACTAATTCCCAGCCCAAAACGGAGCTGCATTCCATAGCTACCTATGCCAAGGAGGCCGCCTCCCTCAGGCAAGCAACTCTTAGTGGAGCAAAACAGGCTAGAGGCGCCATGCTCTGCTGAGTTCACAGTCTAGTCAAGACCAGGCATCAAAGGCAGCGGCCCAACAGCAGACAGAGGAGCCACAGTTCCTGTGACTGCCCACGTCCCCATCGACAGAGGACGCCCAAGGCCTGCCTGCAAGCTGTGCGAACCTCAGAGACCCACGATTGCACCAACAGGGGAGAAAGTCAGAACAGAACCACCCCTTGCCAACTGAAATCAAGTCAAATCAGCCAATCAGGAAAATAGACTGCAGTCCATTGCAGGGAAAGCAGAGACTGGTTTCTTTTTCTTTTCAACATTTTTTTTTAACTTTTCTTTTAAATTTTCTTTTTAAATTTTTCACACCTGAAACATCATTGGCTGTTTTTTCTTTTGTTATTTTTTTTTTTTTTGGTTTGTTTGTTTGTTTTCCATTTTTACTGGTTTGTTGTGTATCAAGTTTTTTTTGTGTGTTTGTTTATTTGCTAGGTTTGTTCCTTTTCGGTTATTTTCCTTTTTATTTACTTATACTTCCTTGTTAAATAATTTTTCTCTGTTTTGTGTATCTGTCTTCCAGTATTTTTACTTCATTTCTCTCATTGCGTCCTCTTCCTATAAAAATTACTTTCCTATAAATAACACCTACACCCTTTTCTGCTAACTCTCCAGTGTCTGTCATTTTATGAATGTTCTTTCTACTGATTCTACTCTTCTCCACATTTCCACGTCACTGAAACTAAACCAAAATCACACCACCACCCCCCCAATACAGTTTACTCTATTCTCTTTACTACTCCAACTTACCCTCCGGACTTACTGCCTGGACCTCCAGGTTCCATTGACTTCTGGTTATTGGATAGAGGATATCACAGCTTAATACGAGTGAATCAAAGGGTTCATAGAGAAAGCCAGTCCTAAAAGAACTTAATATAAAAACAAGAATTGCGTATAAGGTTGTAACAGTAAATAAGTAACTACTGAATACAGGGCCCAGGATCAGATGTTATATTGAAATTGTATTCTTTAGAACACCAAATCTAACTTTATAGACAGGTATACAAGTTATCTGTTTATAATTGTGAAATTGTAAGATTTACACAACAGTGCTTGGTAAGGGCTGCTTTGGGTCTTAAACAGTGCTCACAGGTGCTGGTAGGTTGGCATTCCCAATTCAAATGGGCAGAAGAAACACAAGAAAGATGGCAAATAATGAAGTCTTATCCCCCACCCAAAACAAGCAGGAAGCAGAGCAGTCAATCAAAAACATAGAAGAAAACCCCCAAAATGCTCTACAAAGTTCACTGATAAACATGATAAATGAAAAGTTTGAATCTCTTCAGTCAATTATGTTAGAGCGTGAGGAGGCAAAGCAAAAATTAATGGAGAATTTCATGGCATCCACAAATAGAAAGATAAGTGAGCTTCAAGAGTCAAATGAAAAGATAGCTACCCAACTTTAAAGATTTGAGAGACAACACTCAAAACCAAAGTAATGAAGTTAATGAAGTAAAGAAGTCCATACAGGACCTAAGAAATGACATGGAAAACATCAGGAAAGACCAGTCAGAAGGAAAAGAGATTCGAAATCAAGTAGTTAGCCTACAGTCCCGACTAACTGAAGCAGAGGATCGAATCTCAGGAGCTGAAGATTCCTTAGATTCTATGGAGAAAGATCAAAAATCAATACAAATCCAGTCCAAGCAACAAAACAGATCGCTACAGGAGATTCAAGACACAATCAGGAAGCCCAATTTAAGGATAATAGGTATTGAGGAAAACTTGGAGAAAGAGGTTAATGGGATAGGCAACCTATTTAACAGAATATTAGCTGAGAACTTCCCAAATATCCAGAAGGAAAGGCCTATACAGATACAAGAAGCATTTAGAACCCCAAATCGACCAGACAGAATAGGACTTCCCATCGACACATTGTGATCAAAACAGCTTCTGCAGAGTGCAAGGAAAAAATACTCAAAGCTGTTAGGGCAAAGAAAAACAATCACATATAAGGAAAAGCAATCAGAATTACCCAGACTTCTCAGCAGAGACCATGAAAGCAAGGAGAGCCTGGAATGAAGTATACCAAACTCTAAATAAAAATAACTACCAACCAAGAATTCTGTACCCCGCCAAACTCTCCTTCATAGCCGAAGGTCAAATAAAAGTCTTCCACAATAAGGAAAAACTGAAACAATATATCTCCACCAAACCAGCTTTACACAAAATCCTTAAAGATGTACTATACAGGGAAAATAATCAGGATCCCAACACAGACAGAGAAATGAACCCTAATTAGTAAACACTAGATCAAGAAATGGGAAGACACAGCTTCAAACAAGACAGTGATAATGAAAGGAACAAACGATCACCTCTCAATCCTAACTGTCAACATTAATGGACTTAATTCTCCAATCAAACGACATAGGCTCATAAGTTGGATCAAAAATCAAGATCCATCTTTCTGCTGCCTCCAAGAGACACATCTATCCAGCAAAAGTAAACATCTTCTAAAAGTGAAAGGCTGGAAACAAATCTATCAAGCAAATGGCCCCCATAAGCAGGCTGGAGTTGCAATCCTAGTATCAGACAAAATTGACTTCAAATTAAAAAGGTAAGAAGAGACAAAGAAGGTTACTACATACTAGTAAAAGGATCTCTCCAACAGGAAGAAATAACCATCCTAAATATCTACACGCCAAATGCAGGAGCACCCAACTTCATCAAACAAACACTACTGGCTCTAAAAACATTCATAGACCCGAAACACAATGATAGTGGGGGACTTTAACACTCCACTATCACCTCTGGACAGATCAACACGCCAAAAACTGAACAAAGAAACCACAGAACTAAACAATTGCATAGACCAACTAGACTTAATCGACATCTACAGAATATTCCACCCAGCAAGGACAGAATACACATTCTTTTCGGCAGCACACGGAACATTCTCCAAAATAGATCACATCTTAGGGCACAAAGAAAATCTGTACAAATTCAGAAGTATCAAAATCATTCCCTGCATTCTTTCAGACCACAATGGAATAAAATTAGAGCTCAACTCATTCAGCCACCACAGAAAATCCCACAATTCATGGAGACTAAAGAACACACTGCTGAACCATCAGTGGATCATTGAAGAAATTAAAACAGAAATTCAAATGTTTATGGACTTCAACCAAGTTGAGGGCACAAAGTACCAGCTCCTTTGGGACACAGCAAAGGCAGTACTTAGAGGAAAATTTATATCTCTGAGTACATACATCAACAAACTGGAGAAACAGCAACTCAGTAATTTAAGGAAGCACCTTAATTCTCTGGAGAGAGAACAGCAAGCCAAACCCCAAGTCAATAGACGGAAGCAAATAATTAAAATCAAATCAGAATTAAATCAATTAGAGACGAAAAAAACCATCGAAAGAATCAACAAAACAAAGAGTTGGTTCTTTGAAAAAATCAACAAGATAGACAGACCCCTGGCAAACCTGACCAAAGAAACGAAGGCAGCACACTCAAATAAACAAGATAAGAGATGAAACAGGTAGCATCACCACAGAAATAACCGAAATTCAGAAAATAATAAGGGACTATTTTGCCAAAACTTTATGCCAACAAATTCAAGAACTTGGAAAGAAATGGATGATTTCCTAGAAAAAATTGATACCCCCAAACTCAACTATGAAGACTTAAACCCTTCTAAACAGACCCATATCCAGTATTGAAATAGAAACAGCAATAAATGATCTCCCATCCAAGAAAAGCCCAGGTCCAGATGATTCACAGCAGAATTCTACAAGGCCTTCAAAACAGAACTCACTCCAATATTTCTCAAACTCTTCAATGAAATTGAAAGAGAACGTTCACTGCCAGACTCATTTTATGAAGCCAGTATAACCCTCATCCCAAAACCAGGCAGGGACTCATCACGGAAAGAGGACTACAGACCAATCTCCCTGATGAACATAGATGCAAAAATTCTCAACAAAATTCTGGCCAATCGACTTCAACAAGTCATCAAAAAAATCATACACACGATCAAAACTGGATTCATCCCAGGGATGCAAAGCTGGTTTAATATACGCAAGTCAATTAATGTAATCCACCACATCAACCGGAGCAAGGTAAAGAACCACATGGTTTTATCGCTGGATGCGGAAAAAAGCGTTCGATAAAATCCAGCACCCATTTATGCTAAAAGCCCTGGAAAAACTGGGATTCCAGGGAACATTCCTGAATATAATGAAGGCAGTTTATGACAAACCAACAGCAAGCATAACTCTAAATGGTGAAAAACTAAAGCCATTCCCTTTAAAATCAGGAACAAGGCAGGGATGTCCACTCTCTCCCCTGCTCTTCAACATAGTACTAGAATTCCTAGCCAGAGCAATTAGGCAAGAAGAGAATATAAAGGGGATCCAAATAGGAAAAGATGAAGTTAAACTTTCTCTCTTCGCAGATGACATGATCCTATACCTAAAGAATCCCATAGACTCTACCCGCCAAGCTACTAGAGCTGATACAAAACTTTGGCAAAGTCGCAGGATATAAAATAAACCTTCAAAAATCAACGGCCTTTCTCTATGCTAACAACCCGAAGACCGAGGCTGAAATCAGGAAAGCAACTCCTTTTGCAATAGCCCCCAAAAACATAAAATACCTAGGAATAACCTTAACCAAAGAAGTGAAAGACCTCTTTGAAGAGAACTTTAAAAGCTTGAAAAATGAAATTAAGTCAGAACTAAGAAATGGAAAAACCTCCCATGCTCCTGGATTGGGAGGATTAATATAATCAAAATGGCAATATTGCCAAAGGCTATCTACAAATTCAATGCAATACCCATTAATATCCCAACACCATTCTTTAATGAAATAGAGGAAGCAATCCAGAAATTCATATGGAACAATAAAAGACCTAGATAGCAAAAACACTCCTAAGCAGAAGAACAGTGCTGGAGGAATTACAATACCCAACTTCAAGCTGTATTATAAAGCTATAGTAATAAAAACAGCTTGGTATTGGCACCGGAACAGGCCTGAAGACCAATGGAACAGAATTGAAGACCCAGAATTAAACCCACAGAACTATGCCTACTTAATCTTTGATAAAGGAGCTAAAACAATAGTATGGAAGAAAGATAGCCTCTTTAACAAGTGGTGCTGGCAAAACTGGCTCAACACATGCAACAAACTAAAACTAGATCCTTATATATCACCCTGCACCAAAATCAATTCCAAATGGATAAAGACCTTGAAATCAAAACAGGCACCCTGAAGACACTAAAGGAAGGAGTAGGGAGAAACACTTGGGCTCCTTGGCACAGGACAGAACTTCCTTAACAAAGACCCTGAAAGGCTACAAATCAAAGAAAGGTTGGACAAATGGGATTGCATCAACTCCAGAGCTTCTGCACGGCAAAGGACATAGCTCTCAAGATAAACAGAAAGCCCACAGACTGGGAGAAAATCTTTACCGGATCATTCAACAGACAAAGGCCTCATCTCTAAAATATATGCAGAACTAAAAAAATTACCTTCTTCCAAAACAAAACTGCAAAGAACCAACAGCCCCCTCATCAAGTGGGCTAAAGACTTACAAAGAAACTTCTCTGATGAGGAAATGAGAATGGCCAATAGACATATCAAAAAATGCTCTACATCACTGGCCATAAAGGAAATGCAAATCAAAACAACATTGAGATTCCATCTCACCCAGCAAGAATGTCATATATCAAGAAAACTAATAATAACAATTGTTGGAGGGGATGTGCCAAAAGGGAACCCTACTTCATTGTTGGTGGGAATGTAAACTGGTTCAGCCACTCTGGCAAGCAGTATGGAGATTCCTCAGAAGGCTCAATATAGAACTCCCCTATGACCCAGCAGCCCCACTGTTGGGTATCTATCCAAAAGACCACAAACAAAATCACAGTAATGCCACCAGCACAACAATGTTCATCGCAGCACAATTTGTCATAGCGAGAAGCTGGAACCAACCCAGATGCCCCTCCATAGATGAATTGATCAGGAAAATGTGGTACATTTACACAATGAATTTTATGCCTCTATCAGAAAGAATGACATTGTTCCATTTGTAAGGAAATGGAAGGACTTGGAAAAAGTTATACTAAGTGAAGTGAGCCAGACCCAAAGAAACATGGACTCTATGGCCTCCCTTATTGGGAATAATTAGTACAGGTGTTAGGCAAGCTATAGCAGAGCATCACAAGGCCCAATAGCTATACCCTTAGGAACACATAAGATGATGCTAAGTGAAATGAACTCCATGATATGGAAACAAGTGATATATCACAGTTATAACTACTTTCAACGTCCTATGTGAATGTGTAGTTTCTATTATTGATGATGTTTTGTATCACCTTCCTATGTTTGTACCTACACTATCTCTGTAATCTTATCTGAGTATATTGGAAACCGTGTTTACTGGTATTGGAAGTAGGAAATTCAAAGGGAATACCAAATTCGAGAGACACGGGGTAAAAAAAGAGAAATAACTACAAAAGCAATACTTGCAAAACTGTTTGGTGTAAGTGAACTGAACAACTGGGCGGGGGGGGAGGGAAGGGGAGGAGGGAGGGGGGCATGAGGGACAAGGCAACAAACAGTACAAGAAATGTATCCAACGCCCAACGTATGATACTGTAACCTCTCTGTACGTCAGTTTGAAAATAAAAATTTGAGAAAAAAAAAAATATAAAATAAAAAAAAAAAAAAAAACAGCTGGAGCTTGTTAAGGTAATTACACAGGGGAAAGGATAATGTACTGGGAACTCCTCAGAAGAATCTGATTTGTGGTGAGGGCAGAGAGATAAAAGCTCATTTAGGAACGACATGAACATGCTGCGTAGGTAGCTGTTTATCAGTAAATATCTCCACTGAGATTAAGAAAAGCAGTAGCTTAATAAATTAAGTACTTCCTGGAATGGTTACTGTACTGGTAATTCCCCAAAAGAATCTGGATTGTGGTGAGGGAACAGAGAAAAAAGCTCATTTAGGACCTGCACTTACGAAGGGGGTAGGCAGCTGTATATCAGGGAGTAAACCTTCTGAGAATAAAAACAGCTGGATTTTGTTAAGGTAATTACACAGGGGAAAGGATAATGTACTGGGAACTCCTCAGAAGAATCTGATTTTTGGTGAGGGCAGAGAGATAAAAGCTCATTTAGGAACGACATGAACATGCTGCGTAGGTAGCTGTTTATCAGTAAATATCTCCACTGAGATAAAGAAAAGCAGTAGATTAATAAATTAACTACTTCCTGGTACGGTTACTGTACTGGTAACTCCCCAAAAGAATCTGGATTGTGGTGAGGGAACAGAGAAAAAAGCTCATTTAGGACCTGCAATTACTTAGGGGGTAGGTAGCTGTATATCAGGGAGTAAACCTTCTGAGAATAAAAACAGCTGGAGCTTGTTAAAGTAATTACACAGGGGAAAGGATAATGTACTGGGAACTCCTCAGAAGAATCTGATTTGTGGTGAGGGCAGAGAGGTAAAAGCTCATTTAGGAACGACATGAACATGCTGCGTAGGTAGCTGTTTATCAGTAAATATCTCCACTGAGATTAAGAAAAGCAGTAGCTTAATAAATTAAGTACTTTCTGGTATGGTTACTGTACTGGTAACTCCCCAAAAGAATCTGGATTGTGGTGAGGGAACAGAGAAAAAAGCTCATTTAGGACCTGCACTTACGAAGGGGGTAGGCAGCTGTATATCAGGGAATAAACCTTCTGAGAATAAAAACAGCTGGAGCTTGTTAAGGTAATTACACAGGAGAAAGGATAATGTACTGGGAACTCCTCAGAAGAATCTGATTTGTGGTGAGGGCAGAGAGATAAAAGCTCATTTAGGAACGACATGAACATGCTGCGTAGGTAGCAGTTTATCAGTGAATATCTCCACTGAGATTAAGAAAAGCAGTAGCTTAATAAATTAAGTACTTCCTGGTATGGTTACTGTACTGGTAACTCCCCAAAAGAATCTGGATTGTGGAGAGAGAACAGAGAAAAAAGCTCATTTAGGACCTGCACTTACGAAGGGGGTAGGCAGCTGTATATCAGGGAGTAAACCTTCTGAGAATAAAAACAGCTGGAGCTTGTTAAGGTAATTACACAGGGGAACAGATAATGTACTGGGAACTCCTCAGAAGAATCTGATTTGTGGTGAGTGCAGAGAGATAAAAGCTCATTTAGGAACGACATGAACATGCTGCGTAGGTAGCTGTTTATCAGTAAATATCTCCACTGAGATTAAGAAAAACTTTAGCTTAATAAATTAAGTACTTCCTGGTATGGTTACTGTACTGGTAACTCCCGAAAAGAATCTGGATTGTGTTGAAGGAACAGAGAAAAAAGCTCATTTAGGACCTGCACTTACGAAGGGGGTAGGCAGCTGTATATCAGGGAGTAAACCTTCTGAGAATAAAAACAGCTGGAGCTTGTTAAGGTAATTATACAGGATAACGGATAACGTACTGGGAACTCCTCAGAAGAATCTGATTTGTGGTGAGGGCAGAGAGATAAAAGCTCATTTAGGAACGACATGAACATGCTGCGTAGGTAGCTGTTTATCAGTAAATATCTCCACTGAGATTAAGAAAAGCAGTAGCTTAATAAATTAAGTAATTCCTGGTATGGTTACTGTACTGGTAACTCCCCCAAAGAATCTGGATTGTGGTGAGGGAACAGAGAAAAAAGCTCATTTAGGACCTGCACTTACGAAGGGGGTAGGCAGCTGTATATCAGGGAGTAAACCTTCTGAAAATAAAAACAGCTGGAGCTTGTTAAGGAAATTACACAGGGGAAAGGATAATGTACTGGGAACTCCTCAGAAGAATCTGATTTGTGGTGAGGGCAGAGAGATAAAAGCTCATTTAGGAACGACATGAACATGCTGCGTAGGTAGCTGTTTATCAGTAAATATCTCCAATGAGATTAAGAAAAGCAGTAGCTTAATAAATTATGTACTTCCTGGTATGGTTACTGTACTGGTAACTCCCCAAAAGAATCTGGATTGTGGTGAGGGAACAGAGAAAAAAGCTCATTTAGGACCAGCACTTACGAAGGGGGTAGGCAGCTGTATATCAGGGAGTAAACCTTCTGAGAATAAAAACAGCTGGAGCTTGTTAAGGTAATTACACAGGGGAAAGGATAATGTACTGGGAACTCCTCAGAAGAATCTGATTTGTGGTGAGGGCAGAGAGATAAAAGCTCATTTAGGAACGACATGAACATGCTGCGTAGGTAGCAGTTTATCAGTAAATATCTCCAATGAGATTAAGAAAAGCAGTAGCTTAATAAATTATGTACTTCCTGGTATGGTTACTGTACTGGTAACTCCCCAAAAGAATCTGGATTGTGGTGAGGGAACAGAGAAAAAAGCTCATTTAGGACCAGCACTTACGAAGGGGGTAGGCAGCTGTATATCAGGGAGTAAACCTTCTGAGAATAAAAACAGCTGGAGCTTGTTAAGGTAATTACACAGGGGAAAGGATAATGTACTGGGATCAAATCAGAAGAATCTGATTTGTGGTGAGGGCAGAGAGATAAAAGCTCATTTAGGAACGACATGAACCTGCTGCGTAGGTAGCTGTTTATCAGTAAATATCTCCACTGAGATTAAGAAAAGCAGTAGCTTAATAAGTTAAGTACTTCCTGGTATGGTTACTGTACTGGTAACTCCCCAAAAGAATCTGGATTGTGGTGAGGGAACAGAGAAAACAACTCATTTAGGACCTGTACTTACGAGGGGGGTAGGCAGCTGTATATCAGGGAGTAAACCTTCTGAGAATAAAAACAGCTGGAGCTTGTTAAGGTAATTACACAGGGGAAAGGATAATGTACTGGGAACTCCTCAGAACAATCTGATTTGTGGTGAGGGGAGAGAGATAAAAGCTCATTTAGGAACGACATGAACATGCTGCGTAGGTAGCTGTTTATCTGTAAATATCTCCACTGAGATTAAGAAAAGCAGTAGCTTAATAAATTAAGAACTTCCTGGTATGTTTACTGTACTGGTAACTCCCCAAAAGCATCTGGATTGTGGTGAGGGAACAGAGAAAAAAGCTCATTTAGGGCCTGCACTTACGAACGGGGTAGGCAGCTGTATATCAGGGAGTCAACCTTCTGAGAATAAAAACAGCTGGAGCTTGTTAAGGTAATTACACAGGGGAAAGGATAATGTACTGGGAACTCCTCAGAAGAATCTGATTTGTGGTGAGGGCAGAGAGATAAAAGCTCATTTAGGAACGACATGAACATGCTGCGTAGGTAGCTGTTTATCAGTAAATATCTCCACTGAGATTAAGAAAAGCAGTAGCTTAATAAATTAAGTACTTCCTGGTATGGTTCCTGTACTGGTAACTCCCCAAAAGAATCTGGATTGTGGTGAGGGAACAGAGAAAAAAGCTCATTTAGGACCTGCACGGGGTAGGCAGCAGTATATCAGGGAGTAAACCTTCTGAGAATAAAAACAGCTGGAGCTTGTTAAGGTAATTACACAGGGGAAAGGATAATGTACTGGGAACTCCTCAGAAGAATCTGATATGTGGTGAGGGCAGAGAGATAAAAGCTCATTTAGGAACGACATGAACATGCTGCGTAGGTAGCTGTTTATCAGTAAATATCTCCACTGAGATTAAGAAAAGCAGTAGCTTAATAAATAAAGTACTTCCTGGTATGGTTACTGTACTGGTAACTCCCCAAAAGAATCTGGATTGTGGGGAAGGAACAGAGAAAAAAGCTCATTTAGGACCTGCACTTACTTAGGGGGTAGGCAGGTGTATATCAGGGAGTAAACCTTCTGAGAATAAAAACAGCTGGAGCTTGTTAAGGTAATTACACAGGGGAAAGGATAATGTACTGGGAACTCCTCGGAAGAATCTGATTTGTGGTGAGGGCAGAGAGATAAAAGCTCATTTAGGAACGACATGAACATGCTGCGTAGGTAGCTGTTTATCAGTAAATATCTCCACTGAGATTAAGAAAAGCAGTAGCTTAATAAATTAAGTACTTCCTGGTATGGTTACTGTACTGGTAACTCCCCAAAAGAATCTGGATTGTGGTGAGGGAACAGAGAAAAAAGCTAATTTAGGACCTGCACTTACGAAGGGGTAGGCAGCAGTATATCAGGGAGTAAACCTTCTGAGAATAAAAACAGCTGGAGCTTGTTAAGGTAATTACACAGGGGAAAGGATAAGGTACTGGGAACTCCTCGGAAGAATCTGATTTTTGGTGAGGGCAGAGAGATAAAAGCTCATTTAGGAACGACATGAACATGCTGCGTAGGTAGCTGTTTATCAGTAAATATCTCCACTGAGATTAAGAAAAGCAGTAGCTTAATAAATTAAGTACTTCCTGGTATGGTTACTGTACTGGTAACTCCCCAAAAGAATCTGGATTGTGGTGAGGGAACAGAGAAAAAAGCTCATTTAGGACCTGCACTTACGAAGGGGGTAGGCAGCAGTATATCAGGGAGTAAACCTTCTGAGAATAAAAACAGCTGGAGCTTGTTAAGGTAATTACACAGGGGAAAGGATAATGTACTGGGAACTCCTGAGAAGAATCTGATTTGTGGTGAGGGCAGAGAGATAAAAGCTCATTTAGGAACGACATGAACATGCTGCGTAGGTAGCTGTTTATCAGTAAATATCTCCACTGAGATTAAGAAAAGCAGTAGCTTAATAAATTAAGTACTTCCTGGTATGGTTACTGTACTGGTAACTCCCCAAAAGAATCTGGATTGTGGGGAAGGAACAGAGAAAAAAGCTCATTTAGGACCTGCACTTACTTAGGGGGTAGGCAGGTGTATATCAGGGAGTAAACCTTCTGAGAATAAAAACAGCTGGAGCTTGTTAAGGTAATTACACAGGGGAAAGGATAATGTACTGGGAACTCCTCGGAAGAATCTGATTTGTGGTGAGTGCAGAGAGATAAAAGCTCATTTAGGAACGACATGAACCTGCTGCGTAGGTAGCTGTTTATCAGTAAATATCTCCACTGAGATTAAGAAAAGCAGTAGCTTAATAAATTAAGAACTTCCTGGTATGGTTACTGTACTGGTAACTCCCCAAAAGAATCTGGATTGTGGTGAGGGAACAGAGAATAAAGCTCATTTAGGACCTGCACTTACGAAGGGGGTAGGCAGCTGTATATCAGGGAGTAAACCTTCTGTGAATAAAAACAGCTGGAGCTTGTTAAGGTAATTACACAGGGGAAAGGATAATGTACTGGGAACTCCTCAGAAGAATCTGATTTGTGGTGAGGGCAGAGAGATAAAATCTCATTTAGGAACGACATGAACATCCTGCGTAGGTAGCTGTTTATCAGTAAATATCTCCACTGAGATTAAGAAAAGCAGTAGCTTAATAAATTAAGTACTTCCTGGTATGGTTACTGTACTGGTAACTCCCCAAAAGAATCTGGATTGTGGTGAGGGAACAGAGAAAAAAGCTCATTTTGGACCTGCACTTACGAAGGGGGTAGGCAGCTGTATATCAGGGAGTAAACCTTCTGAGAATAAAAACAGCTGGAGCTTGTTAAGGTAATTACACAGGGGAAAGGATAATGTACTGGGAACTCCTCAGAAGAATCTGGATTGTGGTGAGGGCAGAGAGATAAAAGCTCATTTAGGAACGACATGAACATGCTGCGCAGGTAGCTGTTTATCAGTAAATATCTCCACTGAGATTAAGAAAAGCAGTAGCTTAATAAATTAAGTACTTCCTGGTATGGTTACTGTACTGGTAACTCCCCAAAAGAATCTGGATTGTGGTGAGGGCAGAGAGATAAAAGCTCATTTAGGAACGACATGAACATGCTGCGTAGGTAGCTGTTTATCAGTAAATATCTCCACTGAGATTAAGAAAAGCAGAAGCTTAATAAATTACATACTTCCTGGTATGGTTACTGTACTGGTAACTCCCCAAAAGAATCTGGATTGTGGTGAGGGCAGAGAGATAAATGCTCATTTAGGAACGACATGAACGTGCTGCGTAGGTAGCTGTTTATCAGTAAATATCTCCACTGAGATTAAGAAAAGCAGTAGCTTAATAAATTAAGTACTTCCTGGTATGGTTACTGTACAGGTAACTCCCCAAAGAATCTGGATTGTGGTGAGGGCAGAGAGATAAAAGCTCATTTAGGAACGACATGAACATGCTGCGTAGGTAGCTGTTTATCAGTAAATATCTACACTGAGATTAAGAAAAGCAGTAGCTCAATAAATTAAGTACTTCCTGGTATGGTTACTGTACTGGTAACTCCCCAAAAGAATCTGGATTGTGGTGAGGGAACAGAGAAAAAAGCTCATTTAGGACCTGCACTTACGAAGGGGGTAGGCAGCTGTATATCAGGGAGTAAACCTTCTGAGAATAAAAACAGCTGGAGCTTGTTAAGGTAATTACACAGGGGAAAGGATAATGTACTGGGAACTCCTCAGAAGAATCTGATTTGTGGTGAGGGCAGAGAGATAAAAGCTCATTTAGGACGACATGAACATGCTGCGTAGGTAGCTCTTTATCAGTAAATATCTCCACTGAGATTAAGAAAAGCAGTAGCTTAATAAATTAAGTACTTCCTGGTATGGTTACTGTACTGGTAACTCCCCAAAAGAATCTGGATTGTGGTGAGGGAACAGAGAAAAAAGCTCATTTAAGACCTGCACTTACGAAGGGGGTAGGCAGCTGTATATCAGGGAGTAAACCTTCTGAGAATAAAAACAGCTGGAGCTTGTTAAGGTAATTACACAGGGGAACGGATAATGTACTGGGAACTCCTCAGAAGAATCTGATTTGTGGTGAGGGCAGAGAGATAAAAGCTCATTTAGGAACGACATGAACATGCTGCGTAGGTAGCTGTTTATCAGTAAATATCTCCACTGAGATTAAGAAAAGCAGTAGCTTAATAAATTAAGTACTTCCTGGTATGCTTACTGTACTGGTAACTCCCCAAAAGAATCTGGATTGTGGTGAGGGAACAGAGAAAAAAGCTCATTTAGGACCTGCACTTACGAAGGGGGTAGGCAGCTGTATGTCAGGGAGTAAACCTTCTGAGAAAAAAAACAGCTGGAGCTTGTTAAGGTAATTACACAGGGGAAAGGATAATGTACTGGGAACTCCTCAGAAGAATCTGATTTGTGGTGAGGGCAGAGAGATAAAAGCTCATTTAGGAACGACATGAACATGCTGCGTAGGTAGCTGTTTATCAGTAAATATCTCCACTGAGATTAAGAAAAGCAGTAGCTTAATAAATTAAGTACTTCCTGGAATGGTTACTGTACTGGTAATTCCCCAAAAGAATCTGGATTGTGGTGAGGGAACAGAGAAAAAAGCTCATTTAGGACCTGCACTTACGAAGGGGGTAGGCAGCTGTATATCAGGGAGTAAACCTTCTGAGAATAAAAACAGCTGGATTTTGTTAAGGTAATTACACAGGGGAAAGGATAATGTACTGGGAACTCCTCAGAAGAATCTGATTTTGGTGAGATCAGAGAGATAAAAGCTCATTTAGGAACGACATGAACATGCTGCGTAGGTAGCTGTTTATCAGTAAATATCTCCACTGAGATAAAGAAAAGCAGTAGCTTAATAAATTAAGTACTTCCTGGTACGGTTACTGTACTGGTAACTCCCCAAAAGAATCTGGATTGTGGTGAGGGAACAGAGGAAAAAGCTCATTTAGGACCTGCAATTACTTAGGGGGTAGGTAGCTGTATATCAGGGAGTAAACCTTCTGAGAATAAAAACAGCTGGAGCTTGTTAAAGTAATTACACAGGGGAAAGGATAATGTACTGGGAACTCCTCAGAAGAATCTGATTTGTGGTGAGGGCAGAGAGGTAAAAGCTCATTTAGGAACGACATGAACATGCTGCGTAGGTAGCTGTTTATCAGTAAATATCTCCACTGAGATTAAGAAAAGCAGTAGCTTAATAAATTAAGTACTTTCTGGTATGGTTACTGTACTGGTAACTCCCCAAAAGAATCTGGATTGTGGTGAGGGAACAGAGAAAAAAGCTCATTTAGGACCTGCACTTACGAAGGGGGTAGGCAGCTGTATATCAGGGAGTAAACCTTCTGAGAATAAAAACAGCTGGAGCTTGTTAAGGTAATTACACAGGAGAAAGGATAATGTACTGGGAACTCCTCAGAAGAATCTGATTTGTGGTGAGGGCAGAGAGATAAAAGCTCATTTAGGAACGACATGAACATGCTGCTTAGGTAGCAGTTTATCAGTGAATATCTCCACTGAGATTAAGAAAAGCAGTAGCTTAATAAATTAAGTACTTCCTGGTATGGTTACTGTACTGGTAACTCCCCAAAAGAATCTGGATTGTGGAGAGAGAACAGAGAAAAAAGCTCATTTAGGACCTGCACTTACGAAGGGGGTAGGCAGCTGTATATCAGGGAGTAAACCTTCTGAGAATAAAAACAGCTGGAGCTTGTTAAGGTAATTACACAGGGGAACGGATAATGTACTGGGAACTCCTCAGAAGAATCTGATTTGTGGTGAGTGCAGAGAGATAAAAGCTCATTTAGGAACGACATGAACATGCTGCGTAGGTAGCTGTTTATCAGTAAATATCTCCACTGAGATTAAGAAAAACTTTAGCTTAATAAATTAAGTACTTCCTGGTATGGTTACTGTACTGGTAACTCCCGAAAAGAATCTGGATTGTGTTGAAGGAACAGAGAAAAAAGCTCATTTAGGACCTGCACTTACGAAGGGGGTAGGCAGCTGTATATCAGGGAGTAAACCTTCTGAGAATAAAAACAGCTGGAGCTTGTTAAGGTAATTATACAGGATAACGGATAACGTACTGGGAACTCCTCAGAAGAATCTGATTTGTGGTGAGGGCAGAGAGATAAAAGCTCATTTAGGAACGACATGAACATGCTGCGTAGGTAGCTGTTTATCAGTAAATATCTCCACTGAGATTAAGAAAAGCAGTAGCTTAATAAATTAAGTACTTCCTGGTATGGTTACTGTACTGGTAACTCCCCAAAAGAAACTGGATTGTGGTGAGGGAACAGAGAAAAAAGCTCATTTAGGACCTGCACTAACCAAGGGGGTAGGCAGCTGTATATCAGGGAGTAAACCTTCTGAGAATAAAAACAGCTGGAGCTTGTTAAGGTAATTACACAGGGGAAAGGATAATGTACTGGGAACTCCTCAGAAGAATCTGATTTGTGGTGAGGGCAGAGAGATAAAAGCTCATTTAGGAACGACATGAACATGCTGCGTAGGTAGCTGTTTATCAGTAAATATCTCCACTGAGATTAAGAAAAGCAGTATCTTAATAAATTAAGTACTTCCTGGTATGGTTACTGTACTGGTAACTGCCCAAAAGAATCTGGATTGTGGTGAGGGAACAGAGAAAAAAGCTCATTTAGGACCTGCACTTACGAAGGGGGTAGGCAGCAGTATATCAGGGAGTAAACCTTCTGAGAATAAAAACAGCTGGAGCTTGTTAAGGTAATTACACAGGGGAAAGGATAATGTACTGGGAACTCCTCAGAAGAATCTGATTTGTGGTGAGGGCAGAGAGATAAAAGCTCATTTGGGAACGACATGAACATGCTGCGTAGGTAGCTGTTTATCAGTAAATATCTCCACTGAGATTAAGAAAAGCAGTTGCTTAATAAATTAAGTACTTCCTGGTATGGTTACTGTACTGGTAACTCCCCAAAAGAATCTGGATTGTGGGGAAGGAACAGAGAAAAAAGCTCATTTAGGACCTGCACTTACTTAGGGGGTAGGCAGGTCTATATCAGGGAGTAAACCTTCTGAGAATAAAAACAGCTGGAGCTTGTTAAGGTAATTACACAGGGGAAAGGACAATGTACTGGGAACTCCTCGGAAGAATCTGATTTGTGGTGAGGGCAGAGAGATAAAAGCTCATTTAGGAACGACATGAACATGCTGCGTAGGTAGCTGTTTATCAGTAAATATCTCCACTGAGATTAAGAAAAGCAGTAGCTTAATAAATTAAGTACTTCCTGGTATGGTTACTGTACTGGTAACTCCCCAAAAGAATCTGGATTGTGGTGAGGGAACAGAGAAAAAAGATCATTTAGGACCTGCTCTTACGAAGGGGGTAGGCAGCAGTATATCAGGGAGTAAACCTTCTGAGAATAAAAACAGCTGGAGCTTGTTAAGGTAATTACACAGGGGAAAGGATAATGTACTGGGAACTCCTCGGAAGAATCTGATTTTTGGTGAGGGCAGAGAGATAAAAGCTCATTTAGGAACGACATGAACATGCTGCGTAGGTAGCTGTTTACCAGTAAATATCTCCACTGAGATTAAGAAAAGCAGTAGCTTAATAAATTAAGTACTTCCTGGTATGGTTACTGTGCTGGTAACTCCCCAAAAGAATCTGGATTGTGGTGAGGGAACAGAGAAAAAAGCTCATTTAGGACCTGCTCTTACGAAGGGGGTAGGCAGCTGTATATCAGGGAGTAAACTTTCTGAGAATAAAAACAGCTGGAGCTTGTTAAGGTAATTACACAGGGGAAAGGATAATGTACTGGGAACTCCTCAGAAGAATCTGATTTGTGGTGAGGGCAGAGAGATAAAAGCTCATTTAGGAACGACATGAACATGCTGCGTAGGTAGCTGTTTATCAGTAAATATCTCCACTGAGATTAAGAAAAGCATTAGCTTCATAAATTAAGTACTTCCTGGTATGGTTACTGTATTGGTAACACCCCAAAAGAATCTGGATTGTGGTGAGGGAACAGAGAAAAAAGCTCATTTAGGACCTGCACTTACGAAGGGGGTAGGCAGCTGTATATCAGGGAGTAAACCTTCTGAGAATAAAAACAGCTGGAGCTTGTTAAGGTAATTACACAGGGGAAAGGATAATGTACTGGGAACTCCTCATAAGAATCTGATTTGTGGTGAGGGCTAGGAGATAAAAGCTCATTTAGGAACGACATGAACATGCTGCGTAGGTATCTGTTTATCAGTAAATATCTCCACTGGGATTAAGAAAAGCAGTAGCTTAATAAACTAAGTACTTCCTGGTAAGGTTACTGTACTGGTAACTCCCCAAAAGAATCTGGATTGTGGTGAGGGAACATAGAAAAAAGCTCATTTAGGACCTGCACTTACTTAGGGGGTAGGCAGCTGTATATCAGGGAGTAAACCTTCTGAGAATAAAAACAGCTGGAGCTTGTTAAGGTAATTACACAGGGGAAAGGATAATGTACTGGGAACTCCTCAGAAGAATCTGAATTGTGGTGAGGGCAGAGAGATAAAAGCTCATTTAGAAACGACATGAACATGCTGCATAGGTAGCTGTTTATCAGTAAATATCTCCACTGAGATGAAGAAAAGCAGTAGCTTAATAAATTAAGTACTTCCTGGAATGGTTACTGTACTGGTAATTCCCCAAAAGAATCTGGATTGTGGTGAGGGAAGAGAGAAAAAAGCTCATTTAGGACCTGCACTTACGAAGGGGGTAGGCAGGTGTATATCAGGGAGTAAACCTTCTGAGAATAAAAACAGCTGGATCTTGTTAGGGTAATTACACAGGGGAAAGGATAATGTACTGGGAACTCCTCAGAAGAATCTGATTTGTGGTGAGGGCAGAGAGATAAAAGCTCATTTAGGAACGACATGAACATGCTGCGTAGGTAGCTGTTTATCAGTAAATATCTCCACTGAGATTAAGAAAAGCAGTAGCTTAATAAATTAAGTACTTCCTGGTATGGTTACTGTACTGGTAACTCCCCAAAAGAATCTGGATTGTGGTGAGGGAACAGAGAAAAAAGCTCATTTAGGACCTGCAATTACTTAGGGGGTAGTTAGCTGTATATCAGGGAGTAAACCTTCTGAGAATAAAAACAGGTGGAGCTTGTTAAGGTAATTACACAGGGGAAAGGATAATGTACTGGGAACTCCTCAGAAGAATCTGATTTGTGGTGAGGGCAGAGAGATAAAAGCTCATTTAGGAACGACATGAACATGCTGCGTAGGTAGCTGTTTATCAGTAAATATCTCCACTGAGATTAAGAAAAGCAGTAGCTTAATAAATTAAGTACTTTCTGGTATGGTTACTGTACTGGTAACTCCCCAAAAGAATCTGGATTGTGGTGAGGGAACAGAGAAAAAAGCTCATTTAGGACCTGCACTTACGAAGGGGGTAGGCAGCTGTATATCAGGGAGTAAACCTTCTGAGAATAAAAACAGCTGGAGCTTGTTAAGGTAATTACACAGGAGAAAGGATAATGTACTGGGAACTTCTCAGAAGAATCTGATTTGTGGTGAGGGCAGAGAGATAAAAGCTCATTTAGGAAGGACATGAACATGCTGCGTAGGTAGCAGTTTATCAGTGAATATCTCCACTGAGATTAAGACAAGCAGTAGCTTAATAAATTAAGTACTTCCTGGTATGGTTACTGTACTGGTAACTCCCCAAAAGAATCTGGATTGTTTAGAGGGAACAGAGAAAAAAGCTCATTTAGGACCTGCACTTACGAAGGGGGTAGGCAGCTGTATATCAGGGAGTAAACCTTCTGAGAATAAAAACAGCTGGAGCTTGTTAAGGTAATTACACAGGGGAACGGATAATGTACTGTGAACTCCTCAGAAGAATCTGATTTGTGGTGAGTGCAGAGAGATAAAAGCTCATTTAGTAACGACATGAACATGCTGCGTAGGTAGCTGTTTATCAGTAAATATCTCCACTGAGATTAAGAAAAGCATTAGCTTAATAAATTAAGTACTTCCTGGTATGGTTACTGTACTGGTAACTCCCCAAAAGAATCTGGATTGTGTTGAAGGAACAGAGAAAAAAGCTCATTTAGGACCTGCACTTACGAAGGGGGTAGGCAGCTGTATATCAGGGAGTAAACCTTCTGAGAATAAAAACAGCTGGAGCTTGTTAAGGTAATTATACAGGATAACGGATAATGTACTGGGAACTCCTCAGAAGAATCTGATTTGTGGTGAGGGCAGAGAGATAAAAGCTCATTTAGGAACGACATGAACATGCTGCGTAGGTAGCTGTTTATCAGTAAATATCTCCACTGAGATTAAGAAAAGCAGTAGCTTAATAAATTAAGTACTTCCTGGTATGGTTACTGTACTGGTAACTCCCCAAACGAATCTGGATTGTGGTGAGGGAACAGAGAAAAAAGCTCATTTAGGACCTGCACTTACGAAGGGGGTAGGCAGCTGTATATCAGGGAGTAAAACTTCTGAGAATAAAAACACCTGGAGCTTGTTAAGGTAATTACACAGGGGAAAGGATAATGTACTGGGAACTACTCAGAAGAATCTGATTTGTGGTGACGGCAGAGAGATAAAAACTCATTTAGGAACGACATGCACATGCTGCGTAGGTAGCTGTTTATCAGTAAATATCTCCACTGAGATTAAGAAAAGCAGTAGCTTAATAAATTAAGTACTTCCTGGTATGGTTACTGTACTGGTAACTCCCCAAAAGAATCTGGATTGTGGTGAGGGAACAGAGAAAAAAGCTCATTAATACCTGCACTTACGAAGGGGGTAGGCAGCTGTATGTCAGGGAGTAAACCTTCTGAGAATAAAAACAGCTGGAGCTTGTTAAGGTAATTACACAGGGGAAAGGATAATGTACTGGGAACTCCTCAGAGGAATCTGATTTGTGGTGAGGGCAGAGAGATAAAAGCTCATTAATAACGACATGAACATGCTGCATAGGTAGCTGTTTATCAGTAAATATCTCCACTGAGATTAAGAAAAGCAGTAGCTTAATAAATTAAGTACTTCCTGGTATGGTTACTGTACTGGTAACTCCCCAAAGAATCTGGATTGTGGTGAGGGAACAGAGAAAAAAGCTCATTTAGGACCTGCACTTACGAAGGGGGTAGGCAGCTGTATATCAGGGGGTAAACCTTCTGAGAATAAAAACAGCTGGAGCTTCGTAAGGTAATTACACAGGGGAAAGGATAATGTACTGGGAACTCCTCAGAAGAATCTGATTTGTGGTGAGGGCAGAGAGATAAAAGCTCATTTAGGAACGACATGAACATGCTGCGTAGGTAGCTGTTTATCAGTAAATATCTCCACTGAGTTTAAGAAAAGCAGTAGCTTAATAAATTAAGTACTTCCTTGTATGGTTACTGTACTGGTAACTCCCCAAAAGAATCTGGATTGTGGTGAGGGAACAGAGAAAAAAGCTCATTTAGGACCTGCACTTACGAAGGGGGTAGGCAGCTGTATATCAGGGAGTAAACCTTCTGAGAATAAAAACAGCGGGAGCTTGTTAAGGTAATTACACAGTGGAAAGGATAATGTACTGGGAACTCCTGAGAAGAATCTGATTTGTGGTGAGGGCATAGAGATAAAAGCTCATTTAGGAACGACATGAACATGCTGCGTAGGTAGCTGTTTATCAGTAAATATCTCCACTGAGATTAAGAAAAGCAGTAGGTTAATAAATTAAGTACTTCCTGGTATGGTTACTGTACTGGTAACTCCCCAAAAGAATCTGGATTGTGGTGAGGGAACAGAGAAAAAAGCTCATTTAGGACCTGCACTTACGAAGGGGGTAGGCAGCTGTATATCAGGGAGTAAACCTTCTGAGTATAAAAACAGCTGGAGCTTGTTAAGGTAATTACACAGGGGAAAGGATAATGTAATGGGAACTCCTGAGAAGAATCTGATTTGTGGTGAGGGCAGAGAGATAAAAGCTCATTTAGGAACGACATGAACATGCTGTGTAGGTAGCTGTTTATCAGTAAATATCTCCACTGAGATTAAGAAAAGCATTAGCTTAATAAATTAAGTACTTCCTGGTATGGTTACTGTACTGGTAACTCCCCAAAAGAATCTGGATTGTGTTGAAGGAACAGAGAAAAAAGCTCATTTAGGACCTGCACTTACGAAGGGGGTAGGCAGCTGTATATCAGGGAGTAAACCTTCTGAGAATAAAAACATCTGGAGCTTGGTAAGGTAATTATACAGGATAACGGATAACGTACTGGGAACTCCTGAGAAGAATCTGATTTGTGGTGAGGGCAGAGAGATAAAAGCTCATTTAGGAACGACATGAACATGCTGCGTAGGTAGCTGTTTATCAGTAAATATCTCCACTGAGATTAAGAAAAGCAGTAGCTTAATAAATTAAGTACTTCCTGGTATGGTTACTGTACTGGTAACTCCCCAAACGAATCTGGATTGTGGTGAGGGAACAGAGAAAAAAGCTCATTTAGGACCTGCACTTACGAAGGGGGTAGGCAGCTGTATATCAGGGAGTAAAACTTCTGAGAATAAAAACACCTGGAGCTTGTTAAGGTAATTACACAGGGGAAAGGATAATGTACTGGGAACTACTCAGAAGAATCTGATTTGTGGTGAGGGCAGAGAGATAAAAACTCATTTAGGAACGACATGCACATGCTGCGTAGGTAGCTGTTTATCAGTAAATATCTCCACTGAGATTAAGAAAAGCAGTAGCTTAATAAATTAAGTACTTCCTGGTATGGTTACTGTACTGGTAACTCCCCAAAAGAATCTGGATTGTGGTGAGGGAACAGAGAAAAAAGCTCATTAATACCTGCACTTACGAAGGGGGTAGGCAGCTGTATGTCAGGGAGTAAACCTTCTGAGAATAAAAACAGCTGGAGCTTGTTAAGGTAATTACACAGGGGAAAGGATAATGTACTGGGAACTCCTCAGAAGAATCTGATTTATGGTGAGGGCAGAGAGATAAAAGCTCATTAATAACGACATGAACATGCTGCATAGGTAGCTGTTTATCAGTAAATATCTCCACTGAGATTAAGAAAAGCAGTAGCTTAATAAATTAAGTACTTCCTGGTATGGTTACTGTACTGGTAACTCCCAAAAGAATCTGGATTGTGGTGAGGGAACAGAGAAAAAAGCTCATTTAGGACCTGCACTTACGAAGGGGGTAGGCAGCTGTATATCAGGGAGTAAACCTTCTGAGAATAAAAACAGCTGGAGCTTGGTAAGGTAATTACACAGGGGAAAGGATAATGTACTGGGAACTCCTCAGAAGAATCTGATTTGTGGTGAGGGCAGAGAGATAAAAGCTCATTTAGGAACGACATGAACATGCTGCGTAGGTAGCTGTTTATCAGTAAATATCTCCACTGAGATTAAGAAAAGCAGTAGCTTAATAAATTAAGTACTTCCTGGTATGGTTACTGTACTGGTAACTCCCCAAAAGAATCTGGATTGTGGTGAGGGAACAGAGAAAAAAGCTCATTTAAGACCTGCACTTACGAAGGGGGTAGGCAGCTGTATGTCAGGGAGTAAACCTTCTGAGAATAAAAACAGCTGGAGCTTGTTAAGGTAATTACACAGGGGAAAGGATAATGTACTGGGAACTCCTCAGAAGAATCTGATTTGTGTTGAGGGCAGAGAGATAAAAGCTCATTAATAACGACATGAACATGCTGCATAGGTAGCTGTTTATCAGTAAATATCTCCACTGAGATTAAGAAAAGCAGTAGCTTAATAAATTAAGTACTTCCTGTTATGGTTACTGTACTGGTATCTCCCCAAAAGAATCTGGATTGTGGTGAGGGAACAGAGAAAAAAGCTCATTTAGGACCTGCAATTACTTAGGGGGTAGGTAGCTGTATATCAGGGAGTAAACCTTCTGAGAATAAAAACAGGTGGAGCTTGTTAAGGTAATTACACATGGGAAAGGATAATGTACTGGGAACTCCTCAGAAGAATCTGATTTGTGGTGAGGGCAGAGAGATAAAAGCTCATTTAGGAACGACATGAACATGCTGCGTAGGTAGCTGTTTATCAGTAAATATCTCCACTGAGATTAAGAAAAGCAGTAGCTTAATAAATTAAGTACTTTCTGGTATGGTTACTGTACTGGTAACTCCCCAAAAGAATCTGGATTGTGGTGAGGGAACAGAGAAAAAAGCTCATTTAGGACCTGCACTTACGAAGGGGATAGGCAGCTGTATATCAGGGAGTAAACCTTCTGAGAATAAAAACAGCTGGAGCTTGTTAAGGTAATTACACAGGAGAATGGATAATGTACTGGGAACTCCTCAGAAGAATCTGATTTGTGGTGAGGGCAGAGAGATAAAAGCTCATTTAGGAACGACATGAACATGCTGCGTAGGTAGCAGTTTATCAGTGAATATCTCCACTGAGATTAAGACAAGCAGTAGCTTCAAAAATTAAGTACTTCCTGGTATGGTTACTGTACTGGTAACTCCCCAAAAGAATCTGGATTGTGGAGAGGGAACAGAGAAAAAAGCTCATTTAGGACCTGCACTTACGAAGGGGGTAGGCAGCTGTATATCAGGGAGTAAACCTTCTGAGAATAAAAACAGCTGGAGCTTGTTAAGGTAATTACACAGGGGAACGGATAATGTACTGGGAACTCCTCAGAAGAATCTGATTTGTGGTGAGTGCAGAGAGTTAAAAGCTCATTTAGGAACGACATGAACATGCTGCGTAGGTAGCTGTTTATCAGTAAATATCTCCACTGAGATTAAGAAAAGCATTAGCTTAATAAATTAAGTACTTCCTGGTATGGTTACTGTACTGGTAACTCCCCAAAAGAATCTGGATTGTGTTGAAGGAACAGAGAAAAAAGCTCATTTAGGACCTGCACTTACGAAGGGGGTAGGCAGCTGTATATCAGGGAGTAAACCTTCTGAGAATAAAAACAGCTGGAGCTTGTTAAGGTAATTATACAGGATAACGGATAATGTACTGGGAACTCCTCAGAAGAATCTGATTTGTGGTGAGGGCAGAGAGATAAAAGCTCATTTAGGAACGACATGAACATGCTGCGTAGGTAGCTGTTTATCAGTAAATATCTCCACTGAGATTAAGAAAAGCAGTAGCTTAATAAATTAAGTACTTCCTGGTATGGTTACTGTACTGGTAACTCCCCAAACGAATCTGGATTGTGGTGAGGGAACAGAGAAAAAAGCTCATTTAGGACCTGCACTTACGAAGGGGGTAGGCAGCTGTATATCAGGCAGTCAACCTTCTGAGAATAAAAACAGCCTGAGCTTCTTAAGGTAATTACACAGGGGAAAGGATAATGTACTGGGAACTCCTCAGAAGAATCTGATTTGTGGTGAGGGGAGAGAGATAAACGCTCATTTCGGAACGACATGAACATGCTGCATAGGTAGCTGTTTATCAGTAAATATCTCCACTGAGATTAAGAAAAGCAGTAGCTTAATAAATTAAGTACTTCCTGGTATGGTTACTGTACTGGTAACTCCCCAAAAGAATCTGGATTGTGGTGAGGGAACAGGGAAAAAAGCTCATTTAGGAACGACACGAACATGCTGCGTAGGTAGCTGTTTATCAGTAAATATCTCCACTGAGATTAAGAAAAGGAGTAGCTTAATAAATTAAGTACTTTCTGGTATGGTTACTGTACTGGTAACTCCCCAAAAGAATCTGGATTTCTGTGAGGGAACAGAGAAAAAAGCTCATTTAGGACCTGCACTTACGAAGGGGGTAGGCAGCTCTATATCAGGGAGTAAACCTTCTGAGAATAAAAACAGCGGGAGCTTGTTAAGGTAATTACACAGGGGAAAGGATAAAGTACTGGGAACTCTTCAGAAGAATCTGATTTGTCGTGAGGGGAGAGAGATAAAAGCTCATTTAGGAACGACATGAACATGATTCATAGGTAGCTATTTATCAGTAAATATCTCCACTGAGATTAAGAAAAGCAGTAGCTTAATAAATTAAGTACTTCCTGGTATGGTTACTGTAACTGGTAACCCCCCCAAAGAATCTGGATTGTGGTGAGGGAACAGAGAAAAAAGCTCATTTAGGACCTGCAATTACGAAGGGGGTAGGCAGCTGTATATCAGGGAATAAACCTTCTGAGAATAAAAACAGCTGGAGCTTGTTAAGGTAATTACACAGGGGAAAGGATAATGTACTGGGAACTCCTCAGAAGAATCTGATTTGTGGTGAGGGGAGAGAGATAAACGCTCATTTCGGAACGACATGAACATGCTGCGTAGGTAGCTGTTTATCAGTAAATATCTCCATTGAGGTTAAGAAAAGCAGTAGCTTAATAAATTAAGTACTTCCTGGTATGGTTACTGTACTGGTAACTCCCCAAAAGAATCTGGTTTGTGGTGAGGGAACAGAGAAAAAAGCTCATTTAGGACCTGCACTTACGAAGGGGGTAGGCAGTTGTATATCAGGGAGTAAACCTTCTGAGAATAAAAACAGCTGGAGCTTGTTAAGGAAATTAATCAGGGGAAAGAATAAAGTACTGGGAACTCCTCAGAAGAATCTGATTTGTGGTGAGGGGAGAGAGATAAAAGTTCATTTAGGAACGACATGTACATGCTGCGTAGGTAGCTGTTTATCAGTAAATATCTCCACTGAGATTAAGAAAAGCAGTAGCTTAATAAACTAAGTACTTCCTGGTATGGTTACTGTACTGGTAACTCCCCAAAAAAATCTGGATAGTGGTGAGGGAACAGAGGAAAAAGCTCATTTAGGACCTGCCCTTACGAAGGGGCTAGGCAGCTGTATTACAGGGAGTAAACCTTCTGAGAATAAAAACAGCTGGAGCTTGTTAAGGTAATTACACAGATGAAAGGATAATGTACTGGGAACTCCTCAGAAGAATCTGATTTGTTGTGAGGGGAGAGAGATAAAAGCTCATTTATGAACGACATGAACATGCTGCGTAGGTAGCTGTTTATCAGTAAATATCTCCACTGAGATTAAGAAAAGCAGTAGCTTAATAAATATGTACTTCCTGGTATGGTTCCTGTACTGGTAACTCCCCAAAAGAATCTGGATTGTGGTGAGGGAACAGAGAAAAAAGCTCATTTAGGACCTGCACTTACGAAGGGGGTAGGCAGCTGTATATCAGGGAGTAAACCTTCTGAGAATAAAAACAGCTGGAGCTTGTTAAGGTAATTACACAGGGGAAAGGATAATGTACTCGGAACTCCTCAGAAGAATCTGATTTGTGGTGAGGGGAGAGAGATAAACGCTCATTTCGGAACGACATGAACATGCTGCGTAGGTAGCTGTTTATTAGTAAATATCTCCACTGAGATTAAGAAAAGCAGTAGCTTAATAAATTAAGTACTTCCTGGTATGGTTACTGTACTGGAAACTCCCCAAAAGAATCTGGATTGTGGTGAGGGAACAGAGAAAAAAGCTCATTTAGGACCTGCACTTACGAAGGGGGTAGGCAGCTGTATATCAGGGAGTAAACCTTCTGATAATAAAAACAGCTGGAGCTTGTTAAGGAAATTACACAGGGGAAAGAATAAAGTACTGGGAACTCCTCAGAAGAATCTGATTTGTGGTGAGGGGAGAGAGATAAAAGTTCATTTAGGAACGACATGTACATGCTGCGTAGGTAGCTGTTTATCAGTAAATATCTCCACTGAGATTAAGAAAAGCAGTAGCTTAATAAATTAAGTACTTCCTGGTATGGTTACTGTACTGGTAACTCCCCAAAATAATCTGGATTGTGGTGAGGGAACAGAGAAAAAAGCTCATTTAGGACCTGCACTTACGAAGGGGCAAGGCAGCTGAATATCAGGGACTAAACCTTCTGAGAATAAAAACAGCTGGAGCTTGTTAAGGTAATTTCACAGGGGAAAGGATAATGTACTGGGAACTCCTGAGAAGAATCTGATTTGTGGTGAGGGGAGAGAGATAAAAGCTCATTTAGGAACGACATGAACATGCTGCGTAGGTAGCTGTTTATCAGTAAATATCTCCACTGAGATTAAGAAAAGCAGTAGCTTAATAAATTAAGTACTTCCTGGTATGGTTACTGTACTGGTAACTCCCCAAAAGAATCTGGATTGTGGTGAGGGAACAGGGAAAAAAGCTAATTTAGGAACGACACGAACATGCTGCGTAGGTAGCTGTTTATCAGTAAATATCTCCACTGAGATTAAGAAAAGCAGTAGCTTAATAAATTAAGTACTTCCTGGTATGGTTACTGTACTGGTAACTCCCAAAGAATCTGGATTGTGGTGAGGGAACAGAGAAAAAAGCTCATTTAGGACCTGCACTTACGAAGGGGGTAGGCAGCTGTATATCAGGGAGTAAACATTCTGAGAATAAAAACAGCTGCAGCTTGTTCAGGTAATTACACAGGGGAAAGGATAATGAACTGGGAACTCCTCAGAAGAATCTGATTTGTGGTGAGGGGAGAGAGATAAAAGCTCATTTAGGAACGACATGAACATGCTACATACGTAGCTGTTTATCAGTAAATATGTCCACTGAGATTAAGAGAAGCAGTAGCTTAATAAATTAAGTACTTCCTGGTATGGATACTGTACTGGTAACTCCCGAAAAGAATCTGGATTGTGGTTAGGGAACAGAGAAAAAAGCTTATGTAGGACCTGCACTTACGAAGAGGGTAGGCAGCTGTATATGAGTTAGTATCGCTTCTGAGAATAAAAACAGCTGGAGCTTGTTAAGGTAATTACACAGGGGAAAGGATAATGTACTGGGATCTCCTCAGAAGAATCTGATTTGTGGTGAGGAGAGAGAGATAAAAGCTTATTTAGGAACGACATGAACAGGCTGCATACGTAGCTGTTTATCAGTAAATATCTCCACTGAGATTAATAAAAGCAGTAGCTTAATAAATTAAGTACTTCCTGGTATGGATACTGTACTGGTAACTCCCCAAAAGAATCTGGATTGTGGTCAGGGGAGAGAGATAAAAGCTCATTTAGTAACGACATGAACATGCTGCGTAGGTAGCTGTTTATCAGTAAATATCTCCACTGAGATTAAGAAAAGCAGTAGCTTTATAAATTAAGTACTTCCTGGTATGGTTACTGTACTGGTAACTCCCCAAAAGAATCTGGATTGTAGTGAGGGAACAGAGAAAAAAGCTCATTTAAACCTGCACTTACGATGGGGGGTAGGCAGCTGTATAGCAGGGATTAAACCTTCTGAGAATAAAAACAGCTGGAGCTTGTTAAGGTAATTAAACAGGGGAAAGGATAATGTACTGGGAACTCCTCAGAAGAATCTGAATTGTGGTGACGGGAGAGAGATAAAAGCTCATTTAGGAACGACATGAACATGCTGCGTAGGTAGCTGTTTATCAGTAAATATCTCCACTGAGATTAAGAAAAGCAGTCGCTTAATAAATTAAGTACTTCCTGGTATGGTTACTGTACTGGTAACTCCCCAAAAGCATCTGGAGGGTGGTGAGGGAACAGAGAAAAAAGCTCATTTAGGACCTGCACTTACGAAGGGGGTAAGCAGCTGTATATCAGGGAGTAAACCTTCTGAGAATAAAAACAGCTGGAGTTGTTAAGGTAAATACACAGGGGAAAGGATAATGTACTGGGAACTCCTCAGAAGAATCTGATTTGTGGTGAAGGGAGAGAGATAAAAGCTCATTTAGGAACGACATGAACATGCTGCGTAGGTAGCTGTTTATCAGTAAATATCTCCACTGAGATTAGAAAAGCAGTAGCTTAATAAATTAAGTACTTACTGGTATGGTTAATGTACTGGAACCTCCCCAAAAGAATCTGGATTGTGGTGAGGGAACAGAGAAAAAAGCTCATTTAGGACCTGAACTTACGAAGGGGGTAGGCAGCTGTATATCAGGGAGTAAACCTTCTGAGAATAAAAACAGCTTGAGCTTGTTAAGGTAATTACACATGGGAAAGGATAATGTACTGGGAACTCCTCAGGAGAATCTGATTTGTGGTGAGGGGAGAGAGATAAACGCTCATTTCGGAACGACATGAACATGCTGCGTAGGTAGCTGTTTATCAGTAAATATCTCCATTGAGATTAAGAAAAGCAGTAGCTTAATAAATTAAGTACTTCCTGGTATGTTTACTGTACTGGTAACTCCCCAAAAGAATCTGGATTGTGGTGAGGGAACAGAGAAAAAAGCTCATTTAGGTCCTGCACTTACGAAGGGGGTAGGCAGCTGTATATCAGGGAGTAAACCTTCTGAGAATAAAAACAGCTGGAGCTTGTTAAGGTAATTACACAGGGGAAAGGATAAAGTACTGGGAACTCCTCAGAAGAATCTGATTTGTGGTGAGGGGAAAGAGATAAAAGTTCATTTAGGAACGACATGTACATGCTGCGTAGGTAGCTGTTTATCAGTAAATATCTCCACTGAGATTAAGAAAAGCAGTAACTTAATAAATTAAGTACTTCCTGGTATGGTTACTGTACTGGTAACTCCCCAAAATAATCCGGATAGTGGTGAGGGAACAGAGAAAAAAGCTCATTTAGGACCTGCACTTACGAAGGGGCTAGGCAGCTGAATATCAGGGAGTAAACCTAATGAGAATAAAAACAGCTGGAGCTTGTTAAGGTAATTACACAGATGAAAGGATAATGTACTGGGAACTCCTCAGAAGAATCTGATTTGTTGTGAGGGGAGAGAGATAAAAGCTCATTTAGGAACGACATGAACATGCTGCGTAGGTAGCTGTTTATCAGTAAATATCTCCACTGAGATTAAGAAAAGCAGTAGCTTAATAAATTATGTACTTCCTGGTATGGTTCCTGTACTGGTAACTCCCCAAAAGAATCTGGATTGTGGTGAGGGAACAGAGAAAAAAGCTCATTTAGGACCTGCACTTACGAAGGGGGTAGGAAGCTCTATATCAGGGAGTAAACCTTCTGAGAATAAAAACAGCTGGAGCTTGTTAAGGAAATTACACAGGGGAAAGAATAAAGTACTGGGAACTCCTCAGAAGAATCTGATTTGTGGTGAGGGGAGAGAGATAAAAGTTCATTTAGGAACGACATGTACATGCTGCGTAGGTAGCTGTTTATCAGTAAGTATCTCCACTGAGATTAAGAAAAGCAGTAGCTTAATAAATTAAGTACTTCCTGGTATGGTTACTGTACTGGTAACTCCCCAAAATAATCTGGATAGTGGTGAGGGAACAGCGAAAAAAGCTCATTTAGGACCTGCACTTACGAAGGGGCTAGGCAGCTGAATATCAGGGAGTAAACATTCTGAGAATAAAAACAGCTTGAGCTTGTTAAGGTAATTACACAGATGAAAGGATAAGGTACTCGGAACTCCTCAGAAGAATCTGATTTGTTGTGAGGGGAGAGAGATAAAAGCTCATTTAGGAACGACATGAACATGCTGCATAGGTAGCTGTTTATCAGTAAATATCTCCACTGAGATTAAGAAAAGCAGTAGCTTAATAAATTATGTACTTTCTGGTATGGTTCCTGTACTGGTAACTCCCCAAAAGAATCTGGATTGTGGTGAGGGAACAGAGAAAAAAGCTCATTTAGGACCTGCACTTACGAAGGGGGTAGGCAGCTGTATATCAGGGAGTATCGCTTCTGAGAATAAAAACAGCTGGAGCTTGTTAAGGTAATTACACAGGGGAAAGGATAATGCACTGGGAACACCTCAGAAGAATCTGATTTGTGGTGAGGGGAGAGAGATAAAAGCTCATTTAGGAACGACATGAACATGCTGCGTATGTAGCTATTTATCAGTAAATATTTCCACTGAGATTAAGAAAAGCAGTGGCTTAATAAATTAAGTACTTCCTGGTATGGTTACTGTACTGGTAACTCCCCAAAAGAATCTGGATTGTGGTGAGGGAACAGAGAAAAAAGCTCATTTAGGACCTGCACTTACGAAGGGGGTAGGAAGCTCTATATCAGGGAGTAAACTTTCTGAGAATAAAAACAGCTGGAGCTTGTTAAGGTAATTACACAGGGGAAAGGATAATTTACTGGAAACTCCTCAGAATAATCTGATTTGTGGTGAGGGGAGAGAGAAAAACTTCATTTAGGAACGACATGATCATGCTGCGTATGTAGCTATTTATCAGTAAATTTCTCCAGTGAGATTAAGAAAAGCAGTACCTTAATAATTTAAGTACTTCCTGGTATGGTTACTGTACTGGTAACTCCCCAAAAGAATCTGGATTGTTGTGAGGGAACAGAGACAAAAGCTCATTTAAGACCTGCACTTACGAAGGGGGTAGGCAGCCGTATATCAGGGAGTAAACATTCTGAGAATAAAAACAGCTCCAGCTTGTTCATTTAATTGCACAGGGGAAAGGATAATGAACTGGGAACTCCTCAGAAGAATCTGATTTGTGGTGAGGGGAGAGAGATAAAAGCTCATTTAGGAACGACATGAACATGCTGCGTAGGTAGCTGTTTATCAGTAAATATCTCCACTGAGATTAAGAAAAGCAGTAGCTTAATAAATTAAGTACTTTCTGGTATGGTTACTGTACTGGAAACTCCCCAAAAGAATCTGGATTGTGGTGAGGGAACAGAGAAAAAAGCTCATTTAGGACCTGCACTTACGAAGGGGGTAGGCAGCTGTATATCAGGGAGTAAACCTTCTGAGAATAAAAACAGCTGGAGCTTGTTAAGGAAATTACACAGGGGAAAGAATAAAGTACTGGGAACTCCTCAGAAGAATCTGATTTGTGGTGAGGGGAGAGAGATAAAAGTTCATTTAGGAACGACATGTACATGCTGCGTAGGTAGCTGTTTATCAGTAAATATCTCCACTGAGATTAAGAAAAGCAGTAGCTTAATAAATTAAGTACTTCCTGGTATGGTTACTGTACTGGTAACTCCCCAAAATAATCTGGATTGTGGTGAGGGAACAGAGAAAAAAGCTCATTTAGGACCTGCACTTACGAAGGGGCAAGGCAGCTGAATATCAGGGAGTAAACCTTCTGAGAATAAAAACAGCTGGAGCTTGTTAAGGTAATTTCACAGGGGAAAGGATAATGTACTGGGAACTCCTGAGAAGAATCTGATTTGTGGTGAGGGGAGAGAGATAAAAGCTCATTTAGGAACGACATGAACATGCTGCATACGTAGCTGTTTATCAGTAAATATCTCCACTGAGATTAATAAAAGCAGTAGCTTAATAAATTAAGTACTTCCTGGTATGGATACTGTACTGGTAACTCCCCAAAAGAATCTGGATTGTGGTCAGGGGAGAGAGATAAAAGCTCATTTAGTAACGACATGAACATGCTGCGTAGGTAGCTGTTTATCAGTAAATATCTCCATTGAGATTAAGAAAAGCAGTAGCTTTATAAATTAAGTACTTCCTGGTATGGTTACTGTACTGGTAACTCCCCAAAAGAATCTGGATTGTAGTGAGGGAACAGAGAAAAAAGCTCATTTAAACCTGCACTTACGATGGGGGTAGGCAGCTGTATATCAGGGATTAAACCTTCTGAGAATAAAAACAGCTGGAGCTTGTTAAGGTAATTAAACAGGGGAAAGGATAATGTACTGGGAACTCCACAGAAGAATCTGATTTGTGTTGAGGGGAGAGAGATAAAAGCTCATTTAGGAACGACATGAACATGCTGCGTAGTTAGCAGTTTATCAGTAAATATCTCCACTGAGATTAAGAAAAGCAGTAGCTTAATAAATTAAGTACTTCCTGGTATGGTTACTGTACTGGTAACTCCACAAAAGAATCTGGATTGTGGTGAGGGAACAGAGAAAAAAGCTTATGTAGGACCTGCACTTACGAAGGGGGTAGGCAGCTGTATATCAGGGAGTATCGCTTCTGAGATTAAAAACAGCTGGAGCTTGTTAAGGTAATTACACAGGGGAAAGGATAATGTACTGGGAACTCCTCAGAAGAATCTGATTTGTGGTGAGGGTAGAGAGATAAAAGTTCATTTAGGAACGACATGAACATGCTGCGTAGGTAGCTGTTTATCAGTAAATATCTCCACTGAGATTAAGAAAAGCAGTAGCTTAATAAATTAAGTACTTCCTGGTATGGTTACTGTACTAGTAACTCCCCAAAAGAATCTGGATTTTGGTGAGGGAACAGAGAAAAAAGCTCATTTAGGAACGACATGAACATGCTGCGTAGGTAGCTGTTTATCAGTAAATATCTCCACTGAGATTAAGAAAAGCAGTAGCTTAATAAATTAAGTACTTCCTGGTATGGTTACTGTACTGGTAACTCCCCAAAAAAATCTGGATTTCGGTGAGGGAACAGAGAAAAAAGCTCATTTAGGACCTGCACTTAAGAAGGGGGTAGGCACCTGTATATCAGGGAGTAAACCTTCTGAGAATAAAAACAGCTGGAGCTTGTTAAGGTAATTACACAGGGCAAAGGATAATGTACTGGGAACTCCACAGAAGAATCTGATTTGTGGTGAGGGGAGAGAGATAAAAGCTCATTTAGGAACGACATGAACATGCTGCGTAGTAAGCAGTTTATCAGTAAATATCTCCACTGAGATTAAGAAAAGCAGTAGCTTAATAAATTAAGTACTTCCTGGTATGGTTACTGTACTGGTAACTCCCCAAAAGAATCTGGATTGTGGTGAGGGAACAGAGAAAAATCTTATGTAGGACCTGCACTTACGAAGGGGGTAGGCAGCTGTATATCAGGGAGTATCGCTTCTGAGATTAAAAATAGCTGGAGCTTGTTAAGGTAATTACACAGGGGAAAGGATAATGTACTGGGAACTCCTCAGAAGAATCTGATTTGTGGTGAGGGGAGAGAGATAAAAGCTCATTTAGGAACGACATGAACATGCTGCTTACGTAGCTGTTTATCAGTAAATATCTCCACTGAGATTAAGAAAAGCAGTAGCTTAATAAATTAAGTACTTCCTGTATGGTTACTGTACTGGTAACTCCCCAAAAGAATCTGGATTGTGGTGAGGGAACAGAGAAAAAAGCTCATTTAGGACCTGCACTTACGAAGGGGGTAGGCAGCTGTATATCAGGGAGTAAACCTTCTGAGAATAAAAACAGCTGGAGCTTGTTAAGGTAATTACACCGGGGAAAGGATAATGTACTGGGAACTCCTCAGAAGAATCTGATTTGTGCTGAGGGGAGAGAGATAAAAGCTCATTTAGGAACGACATGAACATGCTGCGTAGGTAGCTGTTTATCAGTAAATAAATCCACTGAGATTAAGAAAATCAGTAGCTTAATAAACTAAGTACTTCCTGGTATGGTTACTGTACTGGTAACTCCACAAAAGAATCTGGATTGTGGTGAGGGAACAGAGAAAAAAGCTCATTTAGGACCAGCACTTACGAAGGGGGTAGGCAGCTGTATATCAGGGAGTAAACCTTCTGAGAATAAAAACAGCTGGAGCTTGTTAAGGTAATTACACAGGGGAAAGGATAATGTACTGGGAACTCCTCAGAAGAATCTGATTTTTGATGAGGGGAGAGAGATTAAAGCTCATTTAGGAACGACATGAACATGCTGCGTATGTAGCTGTTTATCAGTAAATATCTCCACTGAGATTAAGAAAAGCAGTAGCTTAATAAATTAAGTACTTCCTGGTATGGATACTCTACTGGTAACTCCCCAAAAGAATCTGGATTTTGGTGAGGGGAGAGAGATAAAAGCTCATTTAGGAACGACATGAACATGCTGCGTAGGTAGCTGTTTATCAGTAAATATCTCCACTGAGATTAAAAAAAGCAGTAGCTTAATAAATTAAGTACTTCCTGGTATGGTTGCTGTACTGGTAACTCTCCAAAAGAATCTGGATTGTGGTGAGGGAACAGAGAAAAAAGCTCATTTAGGACCGGCACTTACGAAGGGGGTGGCAGCTGTATATCAGGGAGTAAACCTTCTGAGAATAAAAACAGCTGGAGCTTGTTAAGGTAATTACACATGGGAAAGGATAAAGTACTGGGAACTCCTCAGAAGAATCTTATTTTTGGTGAGGGGGGAGAGAGATAAAAGCTCATTTAGGAACGACATGAACATGCTGCGTAGGTAGCTGTTTATCAGTAAATATCTCCACTGAGATTAAGAAAAGCAGTAGCTTAATAAATTAAGTACTTCCTGGTATGGTTACTCTACTGGTAACTCCCCAAAAGAATCTGGATTGTGGTGAGGGAACAGAGAAAAAAGCTCATTTATGACCTGCACTAACGAAGGGGGTAGGCAGCTGTATATCAGGGAGTAAACCTTCTGAGAATAAAAACAGCTGGAGCTTGTTAAGGTAATTACACAGGGGAAAGGATAATGTACTGGGAACTCCTCAGAAGAATCTGATTTCTGGTGACGGGAGGAGAGAGATAAAAGCTCATTTAGGAACGACATGAACATGCTGCGTAGGTAGCTGTTTATCAGTAAATATCTCCACTGAGATTAAGAAAAGCAGTAGCTTAATCAATAAGAGTACTTCCTGGTATTGTTACTCTACTGGTAACTCCCCAAAAGAATCTGGATTGTGGTGAGGGAACAGAGAAAAAAGCCATTTAGACCTGCACTTACGAAGGGGGGTAGGCAGCCTGTATATCAGGGAGTAAACCTTCTGAGAATAAAAACAGCTGGAGCTTGTTAAGGAATTACACAGGGGAAAGGATAATGTACTGGGAACTCCTCAGAAGAATCTGTTTTGTGGTGAGTGGAGAGAGATAAAAGCTCATTTAGGAACGACATGAACATGCTGCGTAGGTAGCTGTTTATCATTAAATATCTCCACTGAGATTAAGAAAAGCAGTAGCTTAATAAATGAAGTACTTCCTGGTATGGATACTGTACTGGTAACTCCCCAAAAGAATCTGGATGTGGTGAGGGAACAGAGAAAAAAGCTCATTTAGGACCTGCACTTACGAAGGGGGTAGGCAGCTGTATATCAGGCAGTCACCTTCTGAGGAATAAAAACAGCCTGAGCTTGTTAAGGTAATTACACACTGAAAGGATAATGTACTGGGAACCTCCTCAGAAGAATCTGATTTGTGGTGAGGGAAGAGAGATAAACGCTCATTTCGGAACGACATGAACATGCTGCGTAGGTAGATGTTTATCAGTAAATATCTCCATTGAGATTAAGAAAAGCAGTAGCTTAATAAATTAAGTACTTCCTGGTATGGTTACTGTACTGGTAACTCCCCAAAAGAATCTGGATTGTGGTGAGGGAACAGAGAAAAAAGCTCATTTAGGACCTGCACTTACGAAAGGGGGTAGGCAGCTGTATATCAGGGAGTATCGCTTCTGAGAATAAAAACAGCTGGAGCTTGTTAAGGTAATTACACATGGGAAAGGATAATGTACTGGGAACTCCTCAGAAGAATCTGATTTGTGGTGAGGGAGAGAGATAAAAGCTCATTTAGGACGACATGAACATGCTGGGTAGGTAGCTGTTTATCAGTAAATAATCCACTGAGATTAAGAAAATCAGTAGCTTAATAAACTAAGTACTTCTGGTATGGTTACTAGTACTGGTAACT
>NW_025956365.1:0-44891 GCF_023159225.1 Perognathus longimembris pacificus | reverse complement strand
CGCAACATGTAGATGTCGTTCCTAAATGAGCTTTTATCTCTCTCCCCCTCACCACAAATCAGAGTCTTCTGAGGAGTTCCCAGTACAATATCCTTTCCCATGTGTAATTACCTTAACAAGCTCCAGCTGTTTTTATTCTCAGAAGGTTTATTCCCTGATATACAGCTGCTCTACCCCCTTCGTAATTGCAGGTCCTAAATGAGCTTTTTTCTCTGTTCCCTCACCACAATCCAGATTCTTTGGGGGGGTTACCAGTTACAGTAACCATACCAGGAAGTACTTAATTTATTAAGCTACTGCTTTCTTAATCTCAGTGGAGATATTTACTGATAAACAGCTACCTATGAATCATGTTCATGTCGTTCCTAAATGAGCTTTTATCTCTCTCCCCTCACGACAAATCAGATTCTTCTGAAGAGTTCCCAGTACTTTATCCTTTCCCCTGTGTAATTACCTTAACAAGCTCCCGCTGTTTTTATTCTCAGAAGGTTTACTCCCTGATATAGAGCTGCCTACCCCCTTCGTAAGTGCAGGTCCTAAATGAGCTTTTTTCTCTGTTCCCTCACAGAAATCCAGATTCTTTTGGGGAGTTACCAGTACAGTAACCATACCAGAAAGTACTTAATTTATTAAGCTACTGCTTTTCTTAATCTCAGTGGAGATATTTATTGATAAACAGCTACCTACGCAGCATGTTCGTGTCGTTCCTAAATGAGCTTTTTTCCCTGTTCCCTCACCACAATCCAGATTCTTTTGGGGAGTTACCAGTACAGTAACCATACCAGGAAGTACTTAATTTATTAAGCTACTGCTTTTCTTAATCTCAGTGGAGATATTTACTGATAAACAGCTACCTACGCAGCATGTTCATGTCGTTCCGAAATGAGCGTTTATCTCTCTCCCCTCACCACAAATCAGATTCTTCTGAGGAGTTCCCAGTACATTATCCTTTCCCCTGTGTAATTACCTTAAGAAGCTCAGGCTGTTTTTATTCTCAGAAGGTTGACTGCCTGATATACAGCTGCCTACCCCCTTCGTAAGTGCAGGTCCTAAATGAGCTTTTTCTCTGTTCCCTCACCACAATCCAGATTCTTTTGGGGAGTACCAGTACAGTAACCATACCAGGAACTACTTAATTTATTAAGCTACTGCTTTTCTTAATATGAGTGGAATATTTACTGATAAACTGCTACTTATGCAGTATGTTCATGTCGTTCCTAAATGAGCTTTTATCTCTCTCCCCTCACCACAAATCAGATTCTTCTCAGGAGTTCCCAGTACATTATCCTTTCCCCTGTGAAATTACCTTAACAAGCTCCAGCTGTTTTTATTCTCAGTAGCGATACTCCCTGATATACAGCTGCCTACCCCCTTCCTAAGTGCAGGTCCTAAATGAGCTTTTTTCTCTGTTCCCTCACCACAATCCAGATTCTTTTGGGGAGTTACCAGTACAGTATCCATACCAGGAAGTACTTAATTTATTAAGCTACTGCTTCTCTTAATCTCAGTGGAGATATTTACTGATAAACAGCTATGTATGCAGCATGTTCATGTCGTTCCTAAATTAGCTTTTATCTGTCTCCCCTCACCACAAATCAGCTTCTTCTGAGGAGTTCCCAGTACATTATCCTTTCCCCTGTGTAATTACCTTAACAAGCTCCAGCTGTTTTTATTCTCAGAATGTTTACTCCCTGATATACAGCTGCCTACCACCTTCGTAAGTGCAGGTCCTAAATGATGTTTTTTCTCTGTTCCCTCACCACAATCCAGATTATTTTGGGGGAGTTAACAGTACAGTAACCATACCAGGAAGTACTTAATTTATTAAGCTACTGATTTTCTTAATCTCAGTGTATTTATTTACTGATAAACAGCTACCTACACAGCATGTTCATTTCGTTCCTAAATGAGCTTTTATCTCTCTCCCTCACCACAAATCAGATTCTTCTGAGGAGTTCCCAGTACATTATCCTTTCCCCTGTGTAATTACCTTAACAAGCTCCAGCTGTTTTTATTCTCAGAAGGTTTACTCCCTGATATACAGCTGCCTACCCCCTTCGTAAGTGCAGGTCCTAAATGAGCTTTTTTCTCTGTTCCCTCACCACAATCCAGATTCTTCTGAGGAGTTCCCAGTACATTATCCGTTCCCCTGTGTAATTACCTTAACAAGCTCCAGCTGTTTTTATTCTCAGAAGGTTTACTCCCTGATATACAGCTGCCTACCCCCTTCGTAAGTGCAGGTCCTAAATGAGCTTTTTTCTCTGTTCTCTCTCCACAATCCAGATTCTTTTGGGGAGTTACCAGTACAGTAACCATACCAGAAAGTACTTAATTTTAAGCTACTGCTTTTCTTAATCTCAGTGGAGATATTTACTGATAAACAGCTACCTACGCAGCATGTTCATGTCGTTCCTAAATGAGCTTTTACCTCTCTGCCCTCACCACAAATCAGATTCTTCTGAGGAGTTCCCAGTACATTATCCTTTCCCCTGTGTAATTACTTTAACAAGCTCCAGCTGTTTTTATTCTCAGAAGATTTACTCCCTGATATACAGCTACCTACCCCCTAAGTAATTGCAGGTCCTAAATGAGCTTTTTTCTCTGTTCCCTCACCACAATCCAGATTCTTTTGGGGAGTTACCAGTACAGTAAACATACCAGGAAGTCCTTAATTTATTAAGCTACTGCTTTTCTTTATCTCAGTGGAGATATTTACTGATAAACAGCTACCTACGCAGCATGTTCATGTCGTTCCTAAATGAGCTTTTATCTCTCTGCCCTCACCAAAAATCAGATTATTCTGAGGAGTTCCCAGTACATTATCCTTTCCCCTGTGTAATTACCTTAACAAAATCCAGCTGTTTTTATTCTCAGAAGGTTTACTCCCTGATATACAGCTGCCTACCCCCTTCGTAAGTGCAGGTCCTAAATGAGCTTTTTTCTCTGTTCCCTCACCACAATCCAGATTCTTTTGGGGGAATTACCAGTACAGTAACCATTCCAGGAAGTACTTAATTTATTAAGCTACTGCTTTTCTTAATCTCAGTGGAGATATTTACTGATAAACAGCTATGTATGCAGCATGTTCATGTCGTTCCTAAATTAGCTTTTATCTGTCTCCCCTCACCACAAATCAGCTTCTTCTGAGGAGTTCCCAGTACATTATCCTTTCCCCTGTGTAATTACCTTAACAAGCTCCAGCTGTTTTATTCTCAGAATGTTTACTCCCTGATATACAGCTGCCTACCCCCTTCGTAAGTGCAGGTCCTAAATGATGTTTTTTCTCTGTTCCCTCACCACAATCCAGATTATTTTGGGGAGTTAACAGTACAGTAACCATACCAGGAAGTACTTAATTTATTAAGCTACTGATTTTCTTAATCTCAGTGTATTTATTTACTGAAAAACAGCTACCTACACAGCATGTTCATTTCGTTCCTAAATGAGCTTTTATCTCTCTCCCCTCACCACAAATCAGATTCTTCTGAGGAGTTCCCAGTACATTATCCTTTCCCCTGTGTAATTACCTTAACAAGCTCCAGCTGTTTTTATTCTCAGAAGGTTTACTCCCTGATATACAGCTGCCTACCCCCTTCGTAAGTGCAGGTCCTAAATGAGCTTTTTTCTCTGTTCCCTCACCACAATCCAGATTCTTCTGAGGAGTTCCCAGTATATTATCCGTTCCCCTGTGTAATTACCTTAACAAGCTCCAGCTGTTTTTATTCTCAGAAGTTTTACTCCCTGATATACAGCTGCCTACCCCCTTCGTAAGTGCAGGTCCTAAATGAGCTTTTTTCTCTGTTCTCTCTCCACAATCCAGATTCTTTTGGGGAGTTACCAGTACAGTAACCATACCAGGAAGTACTTAATTTATTAAGCTACTGCTTTTCTTAATCTCAGTGGAGATATTTACTGATAAACAGCTACCTACGCAGCATGTTCATGTCGTTCCTAAATGAGCTTTTACCTCTCTGCCCTCACCACAAATCAGATTCTTCTGAGGTGTTCCCAGTACATTATCCTTTCCCCTGTGTAATTACTTTAACAAGCTCCAGCTGTTTTTATTCTCAGAAGATTTACTCCCTGATATACAGCTACCTACCCCCTAAGTATTTGCAGGTCCTAAATGAGCTTTTTTCTCTGTTCCCTCACCACAATCCAGATTCTTTTGGGGAGTTACCAGTACAGTAACCATACCAGGAAGTACTTAATTTATTAAGCTACTGCTTTTCTTTATCTCAGTGGAGATATTTACTGATAAACAGCTACCTACGCAGCATGTTCATGTCGTTCCTAAATGAGCTTTTATCTCTCTGCCCTCACCAAAAATCAGATTATTCTGAGGAGTTCCCAGTACATTATCCTTTCCCCTGTGTAATTACCTTAACAAAATCCAGCTGTTTTTATTCTCAGAAGGTTTACTCCCTGATATACAGCTGCCTACCCCCTTCGTAAGTGCAGGTCCTAAATGAGCTTTTTTCTCTGTTCCCTCACCACAATCCAGATTCTTTTGGGGAATTACCAGTACAGTAACCATTCCAGGAAGTACTTAATTTATTAAGCTACTGCTTTTCTTAATCTCAGTGGAGATATTTACTGATAAACAGCTACCTACGCAGCATGTTCATGTCGTTCCTAAATGAGCTTTTATCTCTCTCCCCTGACCACAATCCAGATTCTTTTGGGGAGTTACCAGTACAGTAACCATTCCAGGAAGTACTTAATTTATTAAGCTACTGCTTTTCTTAATCTCAGTGGAGATATTTACTGATAAACAGCTACATACGCAGCATGTTCGTGTCGTTCCTAAATTAGCTTTTTTCCCTGTTCCCTCACCACAATCCAGATTCTTTTGGGGAGTTACCAGTACAATAACCATACCAGGAAGTACTTAATTTATTAAGCTACTGCTTTTCTTAATCTCAGTGGAGATATTTACTGATAAACAGCTACCTACGCAGCATGTTCATGTCGTTCCTAAATGAGCTTTTATCTCTCTCCCCTCACCACAAATCAGATTCTTCTCAGGAGTTCCCAGTACATTATCCTTTCCCCTGTGAAATTACCTTATCAAGCTCCAGCTGTTTTTATTCTCAGAAGGTTTACTCCCTGATATTCAGCTGCCTTGCCCCTTCGTAAGTGCAGGTCCTAAATGAGCTTTTTTCTCTGTTCCCTCACCACAATCCAGATTATTTTGGGGAGTTACCAGTACAGTAACCATACCAGGAAGTACTTAATTTATTAAGCTACTGCTTTTCTTAATCTCAGTGGAGATATTTACTGATAAACAGCTACCTATGCAGCATGTACATGTCGTTCCTAAATGAACTTTTATCTCTCTCCCCTCACCACAAATCAGATTCTTCTGAGGAGTTCCCAGTACTTTATTCTTTCCCTTGTGTAATTTCCTTAACAAGCTCCAGCTGTTTTTATTATCAGAAGGTTTACTCCCTGATATACAGCTGCCTACCCCCTTCGTAAGTGCAGGTCCTAAATGAGCTTTTTTCTCTGTTCCCTCACCACAATCCAGATTCTTTTGGGGAGTTTCCAGTACAGTAACCATACCAGGAAGTACTTAATTTATTAAGCTACTGCTTTTCTTAATCTCAGTGGAGATATTTACTGATAAACAGCTACCTACGCAGCATGTTCATGTCGTTCCGAAATGAGCGTTTATCTCTCTCCCCTCACCACAAATCAGATTCTTCTGAGGAGTTCCCAGTACATTATGCTTTCCTCTGTGTAATTACCTTAACAAGCTCAGGCTATTTTTATTCTCAGAAGGTTGACTGCCTGATATACAGCTGCCTACCCCCTTCGTAAGTGCAGGTCCTAAATGAGCTTTTTTCTCTGTTCCCTCACCACAAACCAGATTCTTTTGGGGAGTTACCAGTACAGGAACCATACCAGGAAGTACATATTTATTAAGCTACTGCTTTTCTTAATCTCAGTGGAGATATTTACTGATAAACACCTACCTACGCAGCATGTTCATGTCGTTCATAAATGAGCTTTTATCTCTCTCCCCTCACAACAAATCAGATTCTTCTGAGGAGTTCCCAGTACATTATCCTTTCATCTGTGTAATTACCTTAACAAGCTCCAGCTGTTTTTATTCTCAGAAGGTTTACTCCCTGATATACAGCTGCCTAGCCCCTTCGTAAGGGCAGGTTCTAAATGAGCTTTTTTCTCTGTTCCCTCACCACTATCCAGATTATTTTGGGGAGTTACCAGTACAGTAACCATACCAGGAAGTACTTAATTTATTAAGCTACTGCTTTTCTAAATCTCAGTGGAGATATTTACTGATAAACAGCTACCTACGCAGCATGTACATGTCGTTCCTAAATGAACTTTTATCTCTCTCCCCTCACCACAAATCAGATTCTTCTGAGGAGTTCCCAGTACTTTATTCTTTCCCCTGTTTAATTTCCTTAACAAGCTCCAGCTGTTTTTATTCTCAGAAGGTTTACTCCCTGATATACAACTGCCTACCACCTTCGTAAGTGCAGGTCCTAAATGAGCTTTTTTCTCTGTTCCCTCACCACAAACCAGATTCTTTTGGGGAGTTACCAGTACAGTAACCATACCAGGAAGTACTTAATTTATTAAGCTACTGCTTTTCTTAATCTCAATGGAGATATTTACTGATAAACAGCTACCTACGCAGCATGTTCATGTCGTTCCGAAATGAGCGTTTATCTCTCTCCCCTCACCACAAATCAGATTCTTCTGAGGAGTTCCCAGTACATTATCCTTTCCCCTGTGTAATTACCTTAACAAGCTCAGGCTGTTTTTATTCTCAGAAGGTTTACTCCCTGATATACAGCTGCCTACCCCCTTCGTAAGTGCAGGTCCTAAATGAGCTTTTTTCTCTGTTCCCTCACCACAATCCAGATTCTTTTGGGGAGTTACCAGTACAGGAACCATACCAGGAAGTACATATTTATTAAGCTACTGCTTTTCTTAATCTCAGTGGAGATATTTACTGATAAACAGCTACCTACGCAGCATGTTCATGTCGTTCCTAAATGAGCTTTTATCTCTCTCCCCTCACAACAAATCAGATTCTTCTGAGGAGTTCCCAGTACATTATCCTTTCATCTGTGTAATTACCTTAACAAGCTCCAGCTGTTTTTATTCTCAGAAGGTTTACTCCCTGATATTCAGCTGCCTAGCCCCTTCGTAAGGGCAGGTCCTAAATGAGCTTTATTCTCTGTTCCCTCACCGCTATCCAGATTATTTTGGGGAGTTACCAGTAAAGTAACCATACCAGGAAGTACTTAATTTATTAAGCTACTGCTTTTCTTAATCTCAGTGGAGATATTTACTGATAAACAGCTACCTACGCGGCATGTACATGTCGTTCCTAAATGAACTTTTATCTCTCTCCCCTCACCACAAATCAGATTCTTCTGAGTAGTTCCCAGTACTTTATTCTTTCCCCTGTTTAATTTCCTTAACAAGCTCCAGCTGTTTTTATTCTCAGAATGTTTACTCCCTGATATACAGCTGCCAACCCCCTTCGTAAGTGCAGGTTCTAAATGAGCTTTTTTCTCTGTTCCCTCACCACAATCCAGATTCTTTGGGGAGTTACCAGTACAGTAACCATACCAGGAAGTACTTAATTTATTAAGCTATTGCTTTTCTTAATCTCAGTGGAGATATTTACTGATAAACTGCTAACTACGCAGCATGTTCATGTCGTTCCTTAATGAGCTTTTATCTCTCTCCCCTCACCACAAATCAGATTCTTCTGTGGAGTTCCCAGTACATTATCCTTTCCCCTGTGTAATTACCTTAACAAGCTCCAGCTGTTTTTATTCTCAGAAGGTTTATTCCCTGATTTACAGCTGCCTACCCCCTTCGTAAGTGCAGGTCCTAAATGAGCTTTTTTCTCTGTTCCCTCACCACAATCCAGATTATTTGGGGGGGTTACCAGTACAGTAACCATACCAGGAAGTACTTAATTTATTAAGCTACTGCTTTTCTTAATCTCAGTGGAGATATTTACTGATAAACAGCTACCTATGAATCATGTTCATGTCGTTCCTTAATGAGCTTTTATCTCTCTCCCCTCACGACAAATCAGGTTCTTCTGAAGAGTTCCCAGTACTTTATCCTTTCCCCTGTGTAATTACCTTAACAAACTCCCGCTGTTTTTATTCTCAGAAGGTTTACTCCCTGATATAGAGCTGCCTACCCCCTTCGTAAGTGCAGGTCCTAAATGAGCTTTTTTCTCTGTTCCCTCACAGAAATCCAGATTCTTTTGGGGAGTTACCAGTACAGTAACCATACCAGGAAGTACTTAATTTATTAAGCTACTGCTTTTCTTAATCTCAGTGGAGATATTTACTGATAAACAGCTACCTACGCAGCATGTTCGTGTCGTTCCTAAATGAGCTTTTTTCCCTGTTCCCTCACCACAATCCAGATTCTTTTGGGGAGTTACCAGTACAGTAACCATACCAGGAAGTACTTAATTTATTAAGCTACTGCTTTTCTTAATCTCAGTGGAGATATTTACTAATAAACAGCTACCTACGCAGCATGTTCATGTCGTTCCGAAATGAGCGTTTATCTCTCTCCCCTCACCACAAATCAGATTCTTCTGTCGAGTTCCCAGTACATTATCCTTTCCCCTGTGTAATTACCTTAACAAGCTCAGGCTGTTTTTATTCTCAGAAGGTTGACTGCCTGATATACAGCTGCCTACCCCCTTCGTAAGTGCAGGTCCTAAATGAGCTTTTTTCTCTGTTCCCTCACCACAATCCAGATTCTTGTGGGGAGTTACCAGTACAGTAACCATACCAGGAAGTACTTAATTTATTACGCTACTGCTTTTCTTAATCTCAGTGGAGATATTTACTGATAAACAGCTACCTACGCAACATGTAGATGTCGTTCCTAAATGAGCTTTTATCTCTCTCCCCTCACCACAAATCAGAGTCTTCTGAGGAGTTCCCAGTACAATATCCTTTCCCATGTGTAATTACCTTAACAAGCTCCAGCTGTTTTTATTCTCAGAAGGTTTATTCCCTGATATACAGCTGCCTACCCCCTTCGTAATTGCAGGTCCTAAATGAGCTTTTTTCTCTGTTCCCTCACCACAATCCAGATTCTTTGGGGGGGTTACCAGTTACAGTAACCATACCAGGAAGTACTTAATTTATTAAGCTACTGCTTTTCTTAATCTCAGTGGAGATATTTACTGATAAACAGCTACCTATGAATCATGTTCATGTCGTTCCTAAATGAGCTTTTATCTCTCTCCCCTCACGACAAATCAGATTCTTCTGAAGAGTTCCCAGTACTTTATCCTTTCCCCTGTGTAATTACCTTAACAAGCTCCCGCTGTTTTTATTCTCAGAAGGTTTACTCCCTGATATAGAGCTGCCTACCCCCTTCGTAAGTGCAGGTCCTAAATGAGCTTTTTTCTCTGTTCCCTCACAGAAATCCAGATTCTTTTGGGGAGTTACCAGTACAGTAACCATACCAGAAAGTACTTAATTTATTAAGCTACTGCTTTTCTTAATCTCAGTGGAGATATTTACTGATAAACAGCTACCTACGCAGCATGTTCGTGTCGTTCCTAAATGAGCTTTTTTCCCTGTTCCCTCACCACAATCCAGATTCTTTTGGGGAGTTACCAGTACAGTAACCATACCAGGAAGTACTTAATTTATTAAGCTACTGCTTTTCTTAATCTCAATGGAGATATTTACTGATAAACAGCTACCTACGCAGCATGTTCATGTCGTTCCGAAATGAGCGTTTATCTCTCTCCCCTCACCACAAATCAGATTCTTCTGAGGAGTTCCCAGTACATTATCCTTTCCCCTGTGTAATTACCTTAAGAAGCTCAGGCTGTTTTTATTCTCAGAAGGTTGACTGCCTGATATACAGCTGCCTACCCCCTTCGTAAGTGCAGGTCCTAAATGAGCTTTTTCTCTGTTCCCTCACCACAATCCAGATTCTTTTGGGGAGTACCAGTACAGTAACCATACCAGGAACTACTTAATTTATTAAGCTACTGCTTTTCTTAATATGAGTGGAAATATTTACTGATAAACTGCTACCTATGCAGTATGTTCATGTCGTTCCTAAATGAGCTTTTATCTCTCTCCCCTCACCACAAATCAGATTCTTCTCAGGAGTTCCCAGTACATAATCCTTTCCCCTGTGAAATTACCTTAACAAGCTCCAGCTGTTTTTATTCTCAGTAGCGATACTCCCTGATATACAGCTGCCTACCCCCTTCCTAAGTGCAGGTCCTAAATGAGCTTTTTTCTCTGTTCCCTCACCACAATCCAGATTCTTTTGGGGAGTTACCAGTACAGTATCCATACCAGGAAGTACTTAGTTTATTAAGCTACTGCTTCTCTTAATCTCAGTGGAGATATTTACTGATAAACAGCTATGTATGCAGCATGTTCATGTCGTTCCTAAATTAGCTTTTATCTGTCTCCCCTCACCACAAATCAGCTTCTTCTGAGGAGTTCCCAGTACATTATCCTTTCCCCTGTGTAATTACCTTAACAAGCTCCAGCTGTTTTTATTCTCAGAATGTTTACTCCCTGATATACAGCTGCCTACCCCCTTCGTAAGTGCAGGTCCTAAATGATGTTTTTTCTCTGTTCCCTCACCACAATCCAGATTATTTTGGGGAGTTAACAGTACAGTAACCATACCAGGAAGTACTTAATTTATTAAGCTACTGATTTTCTTAATCTCAGTGTATTTATTTACTGATAAACAGCTACCTACACAGCATGTTCATTTCGTTCCTAAATGAGCTTTTATCTCTCTCCCCTCACCACAAATCAGATTCTTCTGAGGAGTTCCCAGTACATTATCCTTTCCCCTGTGTAATTACCTTAACAAGCTCCAGCTGTTTTTATTCTCAGAAGGTTTACTCCCTGATATACAGCTGCCTACCCCCTTCGTAAGTGCAGGTCCTAAATGAGCTTTTTTCTCTGTTCCCTCACCACAATCCAGATTCTTCTGAGGAGTTCCCAGTACATTATCCGTTCCCCTGTGTAATTACCTTAACAAGCTCCAGCTGTTTTTATTCTCAGAAGGTTTACTCCCTGATATACAGCTGCCTACCCCCTTCGTAAGTGCAGGTCCTAAATGAGCTTTTTTCTCTGTTCTCTCTCCACAATCCAGATTCTTTTGGGGAGTTACCAGTACAGTAACCATACCAGGAAGTACTTAATTTATTAAGCTACTGCTTTTCTTAATCTCAGTGGAGATATTCACTGATAAACTGCTACCTACGCAGCATGTTCATGTCGTTCCTAAATGAGCTTTTATCTCTCTGCCCTCACCACAAATCAGATTCTTCTGAGGAGTTCCCAGTACATTATCCTTTCTCCTGTGTAATTACCTTAACAAGCTCCAGCTGTTTTTATTCTCAGAAGGTTTACTCCCTGATATACAGCTGCCTACCCCCTTCGTAAGTGCAGGTCCTAAATGAGCTTTTTTCTCTGTTCCCTCACCACAATCCAGATTATTTTGGGGAGTTACCAGTACAGTAACCATACCAGGAAGTACTTAATTTATTAAGCTACTGCTTTTCTTAATCTCAGTGGAGATATTTACTGATAAACAGCTACCTAGGCAGCATGTACATGTCGTTCCTAAATGAACTTTTATCTCTCTCCCCTCACCACAAATCAGATTCTTCTGAGGAGTTCCCAGTACTTTATTCTTTCCCCTGTGTAATTTCCTTAACAAGCTCCAGCTGTTTTTATTATCAGAAGGTTTACTCCCTGATATACAGCTGCCTACCCCCTTCGTAAGTGCAGGTCCTAAATGAGCTTTTTTCTCTGTTCCCTCACCACAATCCAGATTCTTTTGGGGAGTTTCCAGTACAGTAACCATACCAGGAAGTACTTAATTTATTAAGCTACTGCTTTTCTTAATCTCAGTGGAGATATTTACTGATAAACAGCTACCTACGCAGCATGTTCATGTCGTTCCGAAATGAGCGTTTATCTCTCTCCCCTCACCACAAATCAGATTCCTTTGAGGAGTTCCCAGTACATTATGCTTTCCTCTGTGTAATTACCTTAACAAGCTCAGGCTGTTTTTATTCTCAGAAGGTTGACTGCCTGATATACAGCTGCCTACCCCCTTCGTAAGTGCAGGTCCTAAATGAGCTTTTTTCTCTGTTCCCTCACCACAAACCAGATTCTTTTGGGGAGTTACCAGTACAGGAACCATACCAGGAAGTACACATTTATTAAGCTACTGCTTTTCTTAATCTCAGTGGAGATATTTACTGATAAACAGCTACCTACGCAGCATGTTCATGTCGTTCCGAAATGAGCGTTTATCTCTCTCCCCTCACCACAAATCAGATTCTTCTGAGGAGTTCCCAGTACATTATCCTTTCCCCTGTGTAATTACCTTAACAAGCTCAGGCTGTTTTTATTCTCAGAAGGTTTACTCCCTGATATACAGCTGCCTACCCCCTTCGTAAGTGCAGGTCCTAAATGAGCTTTTTTCTCTGTTCCCTCACCACAATCCAGATTCTTTTGGGGAGTTACCAGTACAGGAACCATACCAGGAAGTACATATTTATTAAGCTACTGCTTTTCTTAATCTCAGTGGAGATATTTACTGATAAACAGCTACCTACGCAGCATGTTCATGTCGTTCCTAAATGAGCTTTTATCTCTCTCCCCTCACAACAAATCAGATTCTTCTGAGGAGTTCCCAGTACATTATCCTTTCATCTGTGTAATTACCTTAACAAGCTCCAGCTGTTTTTATTCTCAGAAGGTTTACTCCCTGATATTCAGCTGCCTAGCCCCTTCGTAAGGGCAGGTCCTAAATGAGCTTTATTCTCTGTTCCCTCACCGCTATCCAGATTATTTTGGGGAGTTACCAGTAAAGTAACCATACCAGGAAGTACTTAATTTATTAAGCTACTGCTTTTCTTAATCTCAGTGGAGATATTTACTGATAAACAGCTACCTACGCGGCATGTACATGTCGTTCCTAAATGAACTTTTATCTCTCTCCCCTCACCACAAATCAGATTCTTCTGAGTAGTTCCCAGTACTTTATTCTTTCCCCTGTTTAATTTCCTTAACAAGCTCCAGCTGTTTTTATTCTCAGAATGTTTACTCCCTGATATACAGCTGCCTACCCCCTTCGTAAGTGCAGGTCCTAAATGAGCTTTTTTCTCTGTTCCCTCACCACAATCCAGATTCTTTGGGGAGTTACCAGTACAGTAACCATACCAGGAAGTACTTAATTTATTAAGCTATTGCTTTTCTTAATCTCAGTGGAGATATTTACTGATAAACTGCTAACTACGCAGCATGTTCATGTCGTTCCTTAATGAGCTTTTATCTCTCTCCCCTCACCACAAATCAGATTCTTCTGTGGAGTTCCCAGTACATTATCCTTTCCCCTGTGTAATTACCTTAACAAGCTCCAGCTGTTTTTATTCTCAGAAGGTTTATTCCCTGATTTACAGCTGCCTACCCCCTTCGTAAGTGCAGGTCCTAAATGAGCTTTTTTCTCTGTTCCCTCACCACAATCCAGATTATTTGGGGGGGTTACCAGTACAGTAACCATACCAGGAAGTACTTAATTTATTAAGCTACTGCTTTTCTTAATCTCAGTGGAGATATTTACTGATAAACAGCTACCTATGAATCATGTTCATGTCGTTCCTTAATGAGCTTTTATCTCTCTCCCCTCACGACAAATCAGGTTCTTCTGAAGAGTTCCCAGTACTTTATCCTTTCCCCTGTGTAATTACCTTAACAAACTCCCGCTGTTTTTATTCTCAGAAGGTTTACTCCCTGATATAGAGCTGCCTACCCCCTTCGTAAGTGCAGGTCCTAAATGAGCTTTTTTCTCTGTTCCCTCACAGAAATCCAGATTCTTTTGGGGAGTTACCAGTACAGTAACCATACCAGGAAGTACTTAATTTATTAAGCTACTGCTTTTCTTAATCTCAGTGGAGATATTTACTGATAAACAGCTACCTACGCAGCATGTTCGTGTCGTTCCTAAATGAGCTTTTTTCCCTGTTCCCTCACCACAATCCAGATTCTTTTGGGGAGTTACCAGTACAGTAACCATACCAGGAAGTACTTAATTTATTAAGCTACTGCTTTTCTTAATCTCAGTGGAGATATTTACTAATAAACAGCTACCTACGCAGCATGTTCATGTCGTTCCGAAATGAGCGTTTATCTCTCTCCCCTCACCACAAATCAGATTCTTCTGTCGAGTTCCCAGTACATTATCCTTTCCCCTGTGTAATTACCTTAACAAGCTCAGGCTGTTTTTATTCTCAGAAGGTTGACTGCCTGATATACAGCTGCCTACCCCCTTCGTAAGTGCAGGTCCTAAATGAGCTTTTTTCTCTGTTCCCTCACTACAATCCAGATTCTTGTGGGGAGTTACCAGTACAGTAACCATACCAGGAAGTACTTAATTTATTACGCTACTGCTTTTCTTAATCTCAGTGGAGATATTTACTGATAAACAGCTACCTACGCAACATGTAGATGTCGTTCCTAAATGAGCTTTTATCTCTCTCCCCTCACCACAAATCAGAGTCTTCTGAGGAGTTCCCAGTACAATATCCTTTCCCATGTGTAATTACCTTAACAAGCTCCAGCTGTTTTTATTCTCAGAAGGTTTATTCCCTGATATACAGCTGCCTACCCCCTTCGTAATTGCAGGTCCTAAATGAGCTTTTTTCTCTGTTCCCTCACCACAATCCAGATTCTTTGGGGGGGTTACCAGTTACAGTAACCATACCAGGAAGTACTTAATTTATTAAGCTACTGCTTTTCTTAATCTCAGTGGAGATATTTACTGATAAACAGCTACCTATGAATCATGTTCATGTCGTTCCTAAATGAGCTTTTATCTCTCTCCCCTCACGACAAATCAGATTCTTCTGAAGAGTTCCCAGTACTTTATCCTTTCCCCTGTGTAATTACCTTAACAAGCTCCCGCTGTTTTTATTCTCAGAAGGTTTACTCCCTGATATAGAGCTGCCTACCCCCTTCGTAAGTGCAGGTCCTAAATGAGCTTTTTTCTCTGTTCCCTCACAGAAATCCAGATTCTTTTGGGGAGTTACCAGTACAGTAACCATACCAGAAAGTACTTAATTTATTAAGCTACTGCTTTTCTTAATCTCAGTGGAGATATTTACTGATAAACAGCTACCTACGCAGCATGTTCGTGTCGTTCCTAAATGAGCTTTTTTCCCTGTTCCCTCACCACAATCCAGATTCTTTTGGGGAGTTACCAGTACAGTAACCATACCAGGAAGTACTTAATTTATTAAGCTACTGCTTTTCTTAATCTCAATGGAGATATTTACTGATAAACAGCTACCTACGCAGCATGTTCATGTCGTTCCGAAATGAGCGTTTATCTCTCTCCCCTCACCACAAATCAGATTCTTCTGAGGAGTTCCCAGTACATTATCCTTTCCCCTGTGTAATTACCTTAAGAAGCTCAGGCTGTTTTTATTCTCAGAAGGTTGACTGCCTGATATACAGCTGCCTACCCCCTTCGTAAGTGCAGGTCCTAAATGAGCTTTTTCTCTGTTCCCTCACCACAATCCAGATTCTTTTGGGGAGTACCAGTACAGTAACCATACCAGGAACTACTTAATTTATTAAGCTACTGCTTTTCTTAATATGAGTGGAAATATTTACTGATAAACTGCTACCTATGCAGTATGTTCATGTCGTTCCTAAATGAGCTTTTATCTCTCTCCCCTCACCACAAATCAGATTCTTCTCAGGAGTTCCCAGTACATTATCCTTTCCCCTGTGAAATTACCTTAACAAGCTCCAGCTGTTTTTATTCTCAGTAGCGATACTCCCTGATATACAGCTGCCTACCCCCTTCCTAAGTGCAGGTCCTAAATGAGCTTTTTTCTCTGTTCCCTCACCACAATCCAGATTCTTTTGGGGAGTTACCAGTACAGTATCCATACCAGGAAGTACTTAGTTTATTAAGCTACTGCTTCTCTTAATCTCAGTGGAGATATTTACTGATAAACAGCTATGTATGCAGCATGTTCATGTCGTTCCTAAATTAGCTTTTATCTGTCTCCCCTCACCACAAATCAGCTTCTTCTGAGGAGTTCCCAGTACATTATCCTTTCCCCTGTGTAATTACCTTAACAAGCTCCAGCTGTTTTTATTCTCAGAATGTTTACTCCCTGATATACAGCTGCCTACCCCCTTCGTAAGTGCAGGTCCTAAATGATGTTTTTTCTCTTTTCCCTCACCACAATCCAGATTATTTTGGGGAGTTAACAGTACAGTAACCATACCAGGAAGTACTTAATTTATTAAGCTACTGATTTTCTTAATCTCAGTGTATTTATTTACTGATAAACAGCTACCTACACAGCATGTTCATTTCGTTCCTAAATGAGCTTTTATCTCTCTCCCCTCACCACAAATCAGATTCTTCTGAGGAGTTCCCAGTACATTATCCTTTCCCCTGTGTAATTACCTTAACAAGCTCCAGCTGTTTTTATTCTCAGAAGGTTTACTCCCTGATATACAGCTGCCTACCCCCTTCGTAAGTGCAGGTCCTAAATGAGCTTTTTTCTCTGTTCCCTCACCACAATCCAGATTCTTCTGAGGAGTTCCCAGTACATTATCCGTTCCCCTGTGTAATTACCTTAACAAGCTCCAGCTGTTTTTATTCTCAGAAGGTTTACTCCCTGATATACAGCTGCCTACCCCCTTCGTAAGTGCAGGTCCTAAATGAGCTTTTTTCTCTGTTCTCTCTCCACAATCCAGATTCTTTTGGGGAGTTACCAGTACAGTAACCATACCAGGAAGTACTTAATTTATTAAGCTACTGCTTTTCTTAATCTCAGTGGAGATATTCACTGATAAACTGCTACCTACGCAGCATGTTCATGTCGTTCCTAAATGAGCTTTTATCTCTCTGCCCTCACCACAAATCGGATTCTTCTGAGGAGTTCCCAGTACATTATCCTTTCTCCTGTGTAATTACCTTAACAAGCTCCAGCTGTTTTTATTCTCAGAAGGTTTACTCCCTGATATACAGCTGCCTACCCCCTTCGTAAGTGCAGGTCCTAAATGAGCTTTTTTCTCTGTTCCCTCACCACAATCCAGATTCTTTTGGGGAGTTAACAGTACAGTAACCATACCAGAAAGTACTTAATTTATTAAGCTACTGCTTTTCTTAATCTCAGTGGAGATATTTACTGATAAACAGCTACCTACGCAGCATGTTCATGTCGTTCCTAAATGAGCTTTTACCTCTCTGCCCTCACCACAAATCAGATTCTTCTGAGGAGTTCCCAGTACATTATCCTTTCCCCTGTGTAATTACTTTAACAAGCTCCAGCTGTTTTTATTCTCAGAAGGTTTACTCCCTGATATACAGCTACCTACCCCCTAAGTAATTGCAGGTCCTAAATTAGCTTTTTTCCCTGTTCCCTCACCACAATCCAGATTCTTTTGGGGAGTTACCAGTACAATAACCATACCAGGAAGTACTTAATTTATTAAGCTACTGCTTTTCTTAATCTCAGTGGAGATATTTACTGATAAACAGCTACCTACGCAGCATGTTCATGTCGTTCCTAAATGAGCTTTTATCTCTCTCCCCTCACCACAAATCAGATTCTTCTCAGGAGTTCCCAGTACATTATCCTTTCCCCTGTGAAATTACCTTAACAAGCTCCAGCTGTTTTTATTCTCAGAAGGTTTACTCCCTGATATTCAGCTGCCTTGCCCCTTCGTAAGTGCAGGTCCTAAATGAGCTTTTTTCTCTGTTCCCTCACCACAATCCAGATTATTTTGGGGAGTTACCAGTACAGTAACCATACCAGGAAGTACTTAATTTATTAAGCTACTGCTTTTCTTAATCTCAGTGGAGATATTTACTGATAAACAGCTACCTAGGCAGCATGTACATGTCGTTCCTAAATGAACTTTTATCTCTCTCCCCTCACCACAAATCAGATTCTTCTGAGGAGTTCCCAGTACTTTATTCTTTCCCCTGTGTAATTTCCTTAACAAGCTCCAGCTGTTTTTATTATCAGAAGGTTTACTCCCTGATATACAGCTGCCTACCCCCTTCGTAAGTGCAGGTCCTAAATGAGCTTTTTTCTCTGTTCCCTCACCACAATCCAGATTCTTTTGGGGAGTTTCCAGTACAGTAACCATACCAGGAAGTGCTTAATTTATTAAGCTACTGCTTTTCTTAATCTCAGTGGAGATATTTACTGATAAACAGCTACCTACGCAGCATGTTCATGTCGTTCCGAAATGAGCGTTTATCTCTCTCCCCTCACCACAAATCAGATTCCTTTGAGGAGTTCCCAGTACATTATGCTTTCCTCTGTGTAATTACCTTAACAAGCTCAGGCTGTTTTTATTCTCAGAAGGTTGACTGCCTGATATACAGCTGCCTACCCCCTTCGTAAGTGCAGGTCCTAAATGAGCTTTTTTCTCTGTTCCCTCACCACAAACCAGATTCTTTTGGGGAGTTACCAGTACAGGAACCATACCAGGAAGTACACATTTATTAAGCTACTGCTTTTCTTAATCTCAGTGGAGATATTTACTGATAAACAGCTACCTACGCAGCATGTTCATGTCGTTCCTAAATGAGCTTTTATCTCTCTCCCCTCACAACAAATCAGATTCTTCTGAGGAGTTCCCAGTACATTATCATTTCATCTGTGTAATTACCTTAACAAGCTCCAGCTGTTTTTATTCTCAGAAGGTTTACTCCCTGATATACAGCTGCCTAGCCCCTTCGTAAGGGCAGGTCCTAAATGAGCTTTTTTCTCTGTTCCCTCACCACTATCCAGATTATTTTGGGGAGTTACCAGTACAGTAACCATACCAGGAAGTACTTAATTTATTAAGCTACTGCTTTTCTTAATCTCAGTGGAGATATTTACTTATAAACAGCTACCTACGCAGCATGTACATGTCGTTCCTAAATGAACTTTTATCTCTCTCCCCTCACCACAAATCAGATTCTTCTGAGGAGTTCCCAGTACTTTATTCTTTCCCCTGTTTAATTTCCTTAACAAGCTCCAGCTGTTTTTATTCTCAGAAGGTTTACTCCCTGATATACAACTGCCTACCCCCTTCGTAAGTGCAGGTCCTAAATGAGCTTTTTTCTCTGTTCCCTCACCACAAACCAGATTCTTTTGGGGAGTTACCAGTACAGTAACCATACCAGGAAGTACTTAATTTATTAAGCTACTGCTTTTCTTAATCTCAATGGAGATATTTACTGATAAACAGCTACCTACGCAGCATGTTCATGTCGTTCCGAAATGAGCGTTTATCTCTCTCCCCTCACCACAAATCAGATTCTTCTGAGGAGTTCCCAGTACATTATCCTTTCCCCTGTGTAATTACCTTAACAAGCTCAGGCTGTTTTTATTCTCAGAAGGTTGACTGCCTGACATACAGCTGCCTTCCCCCTTCGTAAGTGCAGGTCCTAAATGAGCTTTTTTCTCTGTTCCCTCACCACAATCCAGATTCTTTTGGGGAGTTACCAGTACAGGAACCATACCAGGAAGTACATATTTATTAAGCTACTGCTTTTCTTAATCTCAGTGGAGATATTTACTGATAAACAGCTACCTACGCAGCATGTTCATGTCGTTCCTAAATGAGCTTTTATCTCTCTCCCCTCACAACAAATCAGATTCTTCTGAGGAGTTCCCAGTACATTATCCTTTCATCTGTGTAATTACCTTAACAAGCTCCAGCTGTTTTTATTCTCAGAAGGTTTACTCCCTGATATTCAGCTGCCTAGCCCCTTCGTAAGGGCAGGTCCTAAATGAGCTTTATTCTCTGTTCCCTCACCGCTATCCAGATTATTTTGGGGAGTTACCAGTACAGTAACCATACCAGGAAGTACTTAATTTATTAAGCTACTGCTTTTCTTAATCTCAGTGGAGATATTTACTGATAAACAGCTACCTACGCGGCATGTACATGTCGTTCCTAAATGAACTTTTATCTCTCTCCCCTCACCACAAATCAGATTCTTCTGAGTAGTTCCCAGAACTTTTTTCTTTCCCCTGTTTAATTTCCTTAACAAGCTCCAGCTGTTTTTATTCTCAGAATGTTTACTCCCTGATATACAGCTGCCTACCCCCTTCGTAAGTGCAGGTCCTAAATGAGCTTTTTTCTCTGTTCCCTCACCACAATCCAGATTCTTTGGGGAGTTACCAGTACAGTAACCATACCAGGAAGTACTTAATTTATTAAGCTATTGCTTTTCTTAATCTCAGTGGAGATATTTACTGATAAACTGCTAACTACGCAGCATGTTCATGTCGTTCCTTAATGAGCTTTTATCTCTCTCCCCTCACCACAAATCAGATTCTTCTGTGGAGTTCCCAGTACATTATCCTTTCCCCTGTGTAATTACCTTAACAAGCTCCAGCTGTTTTTATTCTCAGAAGGTTTATTCCCTGATTTACAGCTGCCTACCCCCTTCGTAAGTGCAGGTCCTAAATGAGCTTTTTTCTCTGTTCCCTCACCACAATCCAGATTATTTAGGGGGGTTACCAGTACAGTAACCATACCAGGAAGTACTTAATTTATTAAGCTACTGCTTTTCTTAATCTCAGTGGAGATATTTACTGATAAACAGCTACCTATGAATCATGTTCATGTCGTTCCTTAATGAGCTTTTATCTCTCTCCCCTCACGACAAATCAGGTTCTTCTGAAGAGTTCCCAGTACTTTATCCTTTCCCCTGTGTAATTACCTTAACAAACTCCCGCTGTTTTTATTCTCAGAAGGTTTACTCCCAGATATAGAGCTGCCTACCCCCTTCGTAAGTGCAGGTCCTAAATGAGCTTTTTTCCCTGTTCCCTCACCACAATCCAGATTCTTTTGGGGAGTTACCAGTACAGTAACCATACCAGGAAGTACTTAATTTATTAAGCTACTGCTTTTCTTAATCTCAGTGGAGATATTTACTAATAAACAGCTACCTACGCAGCATGTTCATGTCGTTCCGAAATGAGCGTTTATCTCTCTCCCCTCACCACAAATCAGATTCTTCTGTCGAGTTCCCAGTACATTATCCTTTCCCCTGTGTAATTACCTTAACAAGCTCAGGCTGTTTTTATTCTCAGAAGGTTGACTGCCTGATATACAGCTGCCTACCCCCTTCGTAAGTGCAGGTCCTAAATGAGCTTTTTTCTCTGTTCCCTCACCACAATCCAGATTCTTGTGGGGAGTTACCAGTACAGTAACCATACCAGGAAGTACTTAATTTATTACGCTACTGCTTTTCTTAATCTCAGTGGAGATATTTACTGATAAAAAGCTACCTACCCAGCATGTAGATGTCGTTCCTAAATGAGCTTTTATCTCTCTCCCCTCACCACAAATCAGAATCTTCTGAGGAGTTCCCAGTACAATATCCTTTCCCCTGTGTAATTACCTTAACAAGCTCCAGCTGTTTTTATTCTAAGAATGTTTACTCCCTGAAATACAGCTGCCTACCGCCTTCGTAAGTGCAGGTCCTAAATGAGCTTTTTTCTCTGTTCCCTCATCACAATCCAGATTCTTTTGGGAAATTACCAGTACAGTGATCATACCAGGAAGTACTTAATTTATTAAGCTACTGCTTTTCTTAATCTCAGTGGAGATATTTACTGATAAACAGCTACGTATGCAGCATGTTCATGTCGTTCTTAAATGAGCTTTTATCTCTCTCCCCTCACCACAAATCAGATTCTTCTGAGGAGTTCACAGTACATTATCCTTTCCCCTGTGTAATTAACTTAACAAGCTCCAGCTGTTTTTATTCTCAGAAGGTTTACTCCCTGATATACAGCTGCCTACCACCTTCGTAAGTTCAGGTCCTAAATGAGCTTTTTTCTCTGTTCCCTCACCACAATCCAGATTCTTTTGGGGAGGTTCCAGTACATTAACCATACCAGTAAGTACTTAATTTATTAAGCTACTGCTTTTCTTAATCTCAGTGGAGATATTTACTGATAAACAGCTACCTACGCAGCATGTTCATGTCGTTCCTAAATGAGCTTTTATCTCTCTCCCCTCACCACGAATCAGATTCTTCTGAGGAGTTCCCAGTACATTATCCTTTCCCCTGTGTATTTACCTTAACAACTCCAGCTGTTTTTATTCTCAGAAGGTTTACTCCCTGATATACAGCTGCTTACCCCCTTCGTATTGTGCAGGTCCTAAATGAGCTTTTTTCTCTGTTCCCTCACCACCCTCCAGATGCTTTTGGGGAGTTACCAGTACAGTAACCATACCAGGAAGTACTTAATTTATTAAGCGACTGCTTTTCTTAATCTCAGTGGAGATATTTACTGATAAACAGCTACCTACGCAGCATGTTCATGTCGTTCCTAAATGAGCTTTTATCTCTCTCCCGTCACCACAATTCAGATTCTTCTGAGGAGTTCCCAGTACATTATCCTTTCCCCTGTTTAATTACCTTAACAAGCTCCAGCTGTTTTTATTCTCAGAAGGTTTAATCCCTGATATACAGCTGCCTACCCCCATCGTAAGTGCAGGTTTAAATGAGCTTTTTTCTCTGTTCCCTCACTACAATCCAGATTCTTTTGGGGAGTTACCAGTACAGTAACCATACCAGGAAGTACTTAATTTATAAAGCTACTGCTTTTCTTAATCTCAGTGGAGATATTTACTGATAAACAGCTACCTACGCAGCATGTTCATGTCGTTACTAAATGAGCTTTTATCTCTCTCCCCTGACCACAATCCAGATTCTTTTGGGGAGTTACCAGTACAGTATCCATACCAGAAAGTACTTAATTTATTAAGCTACAGCTTTTATTAATCTCAGTGGAGATATTTACTGATAAACAGCTACGTATGCAGCATGTTCATGTCGTTCCTAAATAAGCTTTTATCTCTCTCTCCTCACCACAAATCAGATTCTTCTGAGGAGATCCCAGTACATTATCCTTTCCCCTGTGTAATTACCTTAACAAGCTCCAGCTGTTTTTATTCTCAGAAGCGATAATAACTGATATACAGCTGCCTACCCGCTTCGTAAGTGCAGGTCCTACATAAGCTTTTTTCTCTGTTCCCTAACCACAATCCAGATTCTTTTCGGGAGTTACCAGTACAGTATCCATACCAGGAGTACTTAATTTATTAAGCTACTGCTTCTCTTAATCTCAGTGGACATATTTACTGATAAACAGCTACGTATGTAGCATGTTCATGTCGTTCCTAAAGGAGCTTTTATCTCTCTCCCCTCACCACAAATCAGATTCTTCTGAGGAGTTCCCAGTTCATTATCCTTTCCCCTGTGTAATTACCTGAACAAGCTGCAGCTGTTTTTATTCTCAGAATGTTTACTCCCTGATATACAGCTGCCTACCCCCTTCGTAAGTGCAGGTCCTAAATGAGCTTTTTTCTCTGTTCCCTCACCACAATCCAGATTCTTTGGGGAGTTACCAGTACAGTAACCATACCAGGAAGTACTTAATTTATTAAGCTACTGCTTTTCTTAATCTCAGTGTAGATATTTACTGATAAACTGCTAAGTACGCAGCATGTTCATGTCGTTCCTAAATGAGCTTTTATCTCTCTACCCTCACCACAAATCAGATTCTTCTGTGGAGTTCCCAGTACATTATCCTTTCCCCTGTGTAATTACCTTAACAAGCTCCAGCTGTTTTTATTCTCAGAAGGTTTATTCCCTGATATACATCTGCCTACCCCCTTCGTAAGTGCAGGTCCTAAATGAGCTTTTTTCTCTGTTCCCTCACCACAATCCAGATTCTTTGGGGGGGGTTACCAGTACAGTAACCATTCCAGGAAGTACTTAATTTATTAAGCTACTGCTTTTCTTAATCTCAGTGGAGATATTTACTGATAAACAGCTACCTACGCAGCATGTTCATGTCGTTCCGAAATGAGCGTTTATCTCTCTCCCCTCACCACAAATCAGATTCTTCTGAGGAGTTCCCAGTACATTATGCTTCCCTCTGTGTAATTACCTTAACAAGCTCAGGCTGTTTTTATTCTCAGAAGGTTGACTGCCTGATATACAGCTGCCTACCCCCTTCGTAAGTGCAGGTCCTAAATGAGCTTTTTTCTCTGTTCCCTCACCACAAACCAGATTCTTTTGGGGAGTTACCAGTACAGGAACCATACCAGGAAGTACATATTTATTAAGCTACTGCTTTTCTTAATCTCAGTGGAGATATTTACTGATAAACAGCTACCTACGCAGCATGTTCATGTCGTTCATAAATGAGCTTTTATCTCTCTCCCCTCACAACAAATCAGATTCTTCTGAGGAGTTCCCAGTACATTATCCTTTCATCTGTGTAATTACCTTAACAAGCTCCAGCTGTTTTTATTCTCAGAAGGTTTACTCCCTGATATACAGCTGCCTAGCCCCTTCGTAAGGGCAGGTCCTAAATGAGCTTTTTTCTCTGTTCCCTCACCACAAACCAGATTCTTTTGGGGAGTTACCAGTACAGTAACCATACCAGGAAGTACTTAATTTATTAAGCTACTGCTTTTCTTAATCTCAATGGAGATATTTACTGATAAAGAGCTACCTACGCAGCATGTTCATGTCGTTCCGAAATGAGCGTTTTTCTCTCTCCCCTCACCACAAATCAGATTCTTCTCAGGAGTTCCCAGTACATTATCCTTTCCCCTGTGTAATTACCTTAACAAGCACAGGCTGTTTTTATTCTCAGAAGGTTTACTCCCTGATATACAGCTGCCTACCCCCTTCGTAAGTGCAGGTCCTAAATGAGCTTTTTTCTCTGTTCCCTCACCACAATCCAGATTCTTTTGGGGAGTTACCAGTACAGGAACCATACCAGGAAGTACATATTTATTAAGCTACTGCTTTTCTTAATCTCAGTGGAGATATTTACTGATAAACAGCTACCTACGCAGCATGTTCATGTCGTTCCTAAATGAGCTTTTATCTCTCTCCCCTCACAACAAATCAGATTCTTCTGAGGAGTTCCCAGTACATTATCCTTTCATCTGTGTAATTACCTTAACAAGCTCCAGCTGTTTTTATTCTCAGAAGGTTTACTCCCTGATATTCAGCTGCCTAGCCCCTTCGTAAGGGCAGGTCCTAAATGAGCTTTATTCTCTGTTCCCTCACCGCTATCCAGATTATTTTGGGGAGTTACCAGTACAGTAACCATACCAGGAAGTACTTAATTTATTAAGCTACTGCTTTTCTTAATCTCAGTGGAGATATTTACTGATAAACAGCTACCTACGCGGCATGTACATGTCGTTCCTAAATGAACTTTTATCTCTCTCCCCTCACCACAAATCAGATTCTTCTGAGTAGTTCCCAGTACTTTATTCTTTCCCCTGTTCAATTTCCTTAACAAGCTCCAGCTGTTTTTATTCTCAGAATGTTTACTCCCTGATATACAGCTGCCTACCCCCTTCGTAAGTGCAGGTCCTAAATGAGCTTTTTTCTCTGTTCCCTCACCACAATCCAGATTCTTTGGGGAGTTACCAGTACAGTAACCATACCAGGAAGTACTTAATTTATTAAGCTATTGCTTTTCTTAATCTCAGTGGAGATATTTACTGATAAACTGCTAACTACGCAGCATGTTCATGTCGTTCCTTAATGAGCTTTTATCTCTCTCCCCTCACCACAAATCAGATTCTTCTGTGGAGTTCCCAGTACATTATCCTTTCCCCTGTGTAATTACCTTAACAAGCTCCAGCTGTTTTTATTCTCAGAAGGTTTATTCCCTGATTTACAGCTGCCTACCCCCTTCGTAAGTGCAGGTCCTAAATGATCTTTTTTCTCTGTTCCCTCAAAACAATCCAGATTATTTGGGGGGGGTTACCAGTACAGTAACCATACCAGGAAGTACTTAATTTATTAAGCTACTGCTTTTCTTAATCTCAGTGGAGATATTTACTGATAAACAGCTACCTATGAATCATGTTCATGTCGTTCCTTAATGAGCTTTTATCTCTCTCCCCTCACGACAAATCAGGTTCTTCTGAAGAGTTCCCAGTACTTTATCCTTTCCCCTGTGTAATTACCTTAACAAACTCCCGCTGTTTTTATTCTCAGAAGGTTTACTCCCTGATATAGAGCTGCCTACCCCCTTCGTAAGTGCAGGTCCTAAATGAGCTTTTTTCTCTGTTCCCTCACAGAAATCCAGATTCTTTTGGGGAGTTACCAGTACAGTAACCATACCAGGAAGTACTTAATTTATTAAGCTACTGCTTTTCTTAATCTCAGTGGAGATATTTACTGATAAACAGCTACCTACGCAGCATGTTCGTGTCGTTCCTAAATGAGCTTTTTTCCCTGTTCCCTCACCACAATCCAGATTCTTTTGGGGAGTTACCAGTACAGTAACCATACCAGGAAGTACTTAATTTATTAAGCTACTGCTTTTCTTAATCTCAGTGGAGATATTTACTAATAAACAGCTACCTACGCAGCATGTTCATGTCGTTCCGAAATGAGCGTTTATCTCTCTCCCCTCACCACAAATCAGATTCTTCTGTCGAGTTCCCAGTACATTATCCTTTCCCCTGTGTAATTACCTTAACAAGCTCAGGCTGTTTTTATTCTCAGAAGGTTGACTGCCTGATATACAGCTGCCTACCCCCTTCGTAAGTGCAGGTCCTAAATGAGCTTTTTTCTCTGTTCCCTCACCACAATCCAGATTCTTGTGGGGAGTTACCAGTACAGTAACCATACCAGGAAGTACTTAATTTATTACGCTACTGCTTTTCTTAATCTCAGTGGAGATATTTACTGATAAACAGCTACCTACGCAACATGTAGATGTCGTTCCTAAATGAGCTTTTATCTCTCTCCCCTCACCACAAATCAGAGTCTTCTGAGGAGTTCCCAGTACAATATCCTTTCCCATGTGTAATTACCTTAACAAGCTCCAGCTGTTTTTATTCTCAGAAGGTTTATTCCCTGATATACAGCTGCCTACCCCCTTCGTAATTGCAGGTCCTAAATGAGCTTTTTTCTCTGTTCCCTCACCACAATCCAGATTCTTTGGGGGGGTTACCAGTTACAGTAACCATACCAGGAAGTACTTAATTTATTAAGCTACTGCTTTTCTTAATCTCAGTGGAGATATTTACTGATAAACAGCTACCTATGAATCATGTTCATGTCGTTCCTAAATGAGCTTTTATCTCTCTCCCCTCACGACAAATCAGATTCTTCTGAAGAGTTCCCAGTACTTTATCCTTTCCCCTGTGTAATTACCTTAACAAGCTCCCGCTGTTTTTATTCTCAGAAGGTTTACTCCCTGATATAGAGCTGCCTACCCCCTTCGTAAGTGCAGGTCCTAAATGAGCTTTTTTCTCTGTTCCCTCACAGAAATCCAGATTCTTTTGGGGAGTTACCAGTACAGTAACCATACCAGAAAGTACTTAATTTATTAAGCTACTGCTTTTCTTAATCTCAGTGGAGATATTTACTGATAAACAGCTACCTACGCAGCATGTTCGTGTCGTTCCTAAATGAGCTTTTTTCCCTGTTCCCTCACCACAATCCAGATTCTTTTGGGGAGTTACCAGTACAGTAACCATACCAGGAAGTACTTAATTTATTAAGCTACTGCTTTTCTTAATCTCAGTGGAGATATTTACTGATAAACAGCTACCTACGCAGCATGTTCATGTCGTTCCGAAATGAGCGTTTATCTCTCTCCCCTCACCACAAATCAGATTCTTCTGAGGAGTTCCCAGTACATTATCCTTTCCCCTGTGTAATTACCTTAAGAAGCTCAGGCTGTTTTTATTCTCAGAAGGTTGACTGCCTGATATACAGCTGCCTACCCCCTTCGTAAGTGCAGGTCCTAAATGAGCTTTTTCTCTGTTCCCTCACCACAATCCAGATTCTTTTGGGGAGTACCAGTACAGTAACCATACCAGGAACTACTTAATTTATTAAGCTACTGCTTTTCATAATATGAGTGGAAATATTTACTGATAAACTGCTACCTATGCAGTATGTTCATGTCGTTCCTAAATGAGCTTTTATCTCTCTCCCCTCACCACAAATCAGATTCTTCTCAGGAGTTCCCAGTACATTATCCTTTCCCCTGTGAAATTACCTTAACAAGCTCCAGCTGTTTTTATTCTCAGTAGCGATACTCCCTGATATACAGCTGCCTACCCCCTTCCTAAGTGCAGGTCCTAAATGAGCTTTTTTCTCTGTTCCCTCACCACAATCCAGATTATTTTGGGGAGTTACCAGTACAGTATCCATACCAGGAAGTACTTAATTTATTAAGCTACTGCTTCTCTTAATCTCAGTGGAGATATTTACTGATAAACAGCTATGTATGCAGCATGTTCATGTCGTTCCTAAATTAGCTTTTATCTGTCTCCCCTCACCACAAATCAGCTTCTTCTGAGGAGTTCCCAATACATTATCCTTTCCCCTGTGTAATTACCTTAACAAGCTCCAGCTGTTTTTATTCTCAGAATGTTTACTCCCTGATATACAGCTGCCTACCCCCTTCGTAAGTGCAGGTCCTAAATGATGTTTTTTCTCTGTTCCCTCACCACAATCCAGATTATTTTGGGGAGTTAACAGTACAGTAACCATACCAGGAAGTACTTAATTTATTAAGCTACTGATTTTCTTAATCTCAGTGTATTTATTTACTGATAAACAGCTACCTACACAGCATGTTCATTTCGTTCCTAAATGAGCTTTTATCTCTCTCCCCTCAACACAAATCAGATTCTTCTGAGGAGTTCCCAGTACATTATCCTTTCCCCTGTGTAATTACCTTAACAAGCTCCAGCTGTTTTTATTCTCAGAAGGTTTACTCCCTGATATACAGCTGCCTACCCCCTTCGTAAGTGCAGGTCCTAAATGAGCTTTTTTCTCTGTTCCCTCACCACAATCCAGATTCTTTTGGGGAGTTACCAGTACAGTAACCATAACAGGAAGTACTTAATTTATTAAGCTACTGCTTTTCTTAATCTCAGTGGAGATATTTACTGATAAACAGCTACATACGCAGCATGTTCATGTCGTTCCTAAATGAACTTTTATCTCTCTCCCCTCACCACAAATCAGATTCTTCTGAGGAGTTCCCAGTACTTTATTCTTTCCCCTGTTTAATTTCCTTAACAAGCTCCAGCTGTTTTTATTCTCAGAAGGTTTACTCCCTGATAAACAGCTGCCTACCCCCTTCGTAAGTGCAGGTCCTAAATGAGCTTTTTTCTCTGTTCCCTCACCACAAACCAGATTCTTTTGGGGAGTTACCAGTACAGTAACCATACCAGGAAGTACTTAATTTATTAAGCTACTGCTTTTCTTAATCTCAATGGAGATATTTACTGATAAACAGCTACCTACGCAGCATGTTCATGTCGTTCCGAAATGAGCGTTTATCTCTCTCCCCTCACCACAAATCAGATTCTTCTGAGGAGTTCCCAGTACATTATCCTTTCCCCTGTGTAATTACCTTAACAAGCTCAGGCTGTTTTTATTCTCAGAAGGTTGACTGCCTGATATACAGCTGCCTACCCCCTTCGTAAGTGCAGGTCCTAAATGAGCTTTTTTCTCTGTTCCCTCACCACAATCCAGATTATTTTGGGGAGTTACCAGTACAGGAACCATACCAGGAAGTACATATTTATTAAGCTACTGCTTTTCTTAATCTCAGTGGAGATATTTACTTATAAACAGCTACCTACGCAGCATGTTCATGTCGTTCCTAAATGAGCTTTTATCTCTCTCCCCTCACAACAAATCAGATTCTTCTGAGGAGTTCCCAGTACATTATCCTTTCATCTGTGTAATTACCTTAACAAGCTCCAGCTGTTTTTATTCTCAGAAGGTTTACTCCCTGATATTCAGCTGCCTAGCCCCTTCGTAAGGGCAGGTCCTAAATGAGCTTTATTCTCTGTTCCCTCACCGCTATCCAGTTTATTTTGGGGAGTTACCAGTACAGGAACCATACCAGGAAGTACATATTTATTAAGCTACTGCTTTTCTTAATCTCAGTGGAGATATTTACTTATAAACAGCTACCTACGCAGCATGTACATGTCATTCCTAAATGAACTTTTATCTCTCTCCCCTCACCACAAATCAGATTCTTCTGAAGAGTTCCCAGTACTTTATCCTTTCCCCTGTGTAATTACCTTAACAAGCTCCCGCTGTTTTTATTCTCAGAAGGTTTACTCCCTGATATAGAGCTGCCTACCCCCTTCGTAAGTGCAGGTCCTAAATGAGCTTTTTTCTCTGTTCCCTCACAGAAATCCAGATTCTTTTGGGGAGTTACCAGTACAGTAACCATACCAGAAAGTACTTAATTTATTAAGCTACTGCTTTTCTTAATCTCAGTGGAGATATTTACTGATAAACAGCTACCTACGCAGCATGTTCGTGTCGTTCCTAAATGAGCTTTTTTCCCTGTTCCCTCACCACAATCCAGATTCTTTTGGGGAGTTACCAGTACAGTAACCATACCAGGAAGTACTTAATTTATTAAGCTACTGCTTTTCTTAATCTCAGTGGAGATATTTACTGATAAACAGCTTCCTACGCAGCATGTTCATGTCGTTCCGAAATGAGCGTTTATCTCTCTCCCCTCACCACAAATCAGATTCTTCTGAGGAGTTCCCAGTACATTATCCTTTCCCCTGTGTAATTACCTTAAGAAGCTCAGGCTGTTTTTATTCTCAGAAGGTTGACTGCCTGATATACAGCTGCCTACCCCCTTCGTAAGTGCAGGTCCTAAATGAGCTTTTTCTCTGTTCCCTCACCACAATCCAGATTCTTTTGGGGAGTACCAGTACAGTAACCATACCAGGAACTACTTAATTTATTAAGCTACTGCTTTTCTTAATATGAGTGGAAATATTTACTGATAAACTGCTACCTATGCAGTATGTTCATGTCGTTCCTAAATGAGCTTTTATCTCTCTCCCCTCACCACAAATCAGATTCTTCTCAGGAGTTCCCAGTACATTATCCTTTCCCCTGTGAAATTACCTTAACAAGCTCCAGCTGTTTTTATTCTCAGTAGCGATACTCCCTGATATACAGCTGCCTACCCCCTTCAAAAGTGCAGGTCCTAAATGAGCTTTTTTCTCTGTTCCCTCACCACAATCCAGATTCTTTTGGGGAGTTACCAGTACAGTATCCATACCAGGAAGTACTTAATTTATTAAGCTACTGCTTCTCTTAATCTCAGTGGAGATATTTACTGATAAACAGCTATGTATGCAGCATGTTCATGTCGTTCCTAAATTAGCTTTTATCTGTCTCCCCTCACCACAAATCAGCTTCTTCTGAGGAGTTCCCAGTACATTATCCTTTCCCCTGTGTAATTACCTTAACAAGCTCCAGCTGTTTTTATTCTCAGAATGTTTACTCCCTGATATACAGCTGCCTACCCCCTTCGTAAGTGCAGGTCCTAAATGATGTTTTTTCTCTGTTCCCTCACCACAATCCAGATTATTTTGGGGAGTTAACAGTACAGTAACCATACCAGGAAGTACTTAATTTATTAAGCTACTGATTTTCTTAATCTCAGTGTATTTATTTACTGATAAACAGCTACCTACACAGCATGTTCATTTCGTTCCTAAATGAGCTTTTATCTCTCTCCCCTCAACACAAATCAGATTCTTCTGAGGAGTTCCCAGTACATTATCCTTTCCCCTGTGTAATTACCTTAACAAGCTCCAGCTGTTTTTATTCTCAGAAGGTTTACTCCCTGATATACAGCTGCCTACCCCCTTCGTAAGTGCAGGTCCTAAATGAGCTTTTTTCTCTGTTCCCTCACCACAATCCAGATTCTTTTGGGGAGTTACCAGTACAGTAACCATAACAGGAAGTACTTAATTTATTAAGCTACTGCTTTTCTTAATCTCAGTGGAGATATTTACTGATAAACAGCTACAAACGCAGCATGTTCATGTCGTTCCTAAATAAACTTTTATCTCTCTCCCCTCACCACAAATCAGATTCTTCTGAGGAGTTCCCAGTACTTTATTCTTTCCCCTGTTTAATTTCCTTAACAAGCTCCAGCTGTTTTTATTCTCAGAAGGTTTACTCCCTGATAAACAGCTGCCTACCCCCTTCGTAAGTGCAGGTCCTAAATGAGCTTTTTTCTCTGTTCCCTCACCACAAACCAGATTCTTTTGGGGAGTTACCAGTACAGTAACCATACCAGGAAGTACTTAATTTATTAAGCTACTGCTTTTCTTAATCTCAATGGAGATATTTACTGATAAACAGCTACCTACGCAGCATGTACATGTCGTTCCGAAATGAGCGTTTATCTCTCTCCCCTCACCACAAATCAGATTCTTCTGAGGAGTTCCCAGTACATTATCCTTTCCCCTGTGTAATTACCTTAACAAACTCAGGCTGTTTTTATTCTCAGAAGGTTGACTGCCTGATATACAGCTGCCAACCCCCTTCGTAAGTGCAGGTCCTAAATGAGCTTTTTTCTCTGTTCCCTCACCACAATCCAGATTATTTTGGGGAGTTACCAGTACAGGAACCATACCAGGAAGTACATATTTATTAAGCTACTGCTTTTCTTAATCTCAGTGGAGATATTTACTGATAAACAGCTACCTACGCAGCATGTTCATGTCGTTCCTAAATGAGCTTTTATCTCTCTCCCCTCACAACAAATCAGATTCTTCTGAGGAGTTCCCAGTACATTATCCTTTCATCTGTGTAATTACCTTAACAAGCTCCAGCTGTTTTTATTCTCAGAAGGTTTACTCCCTGATATTCAGCTGCCTAGCCCCTTCGTAAGGGCAGGTCCTAAATGAGCTTTATTCTCTGTTCCCTCACAGCTATCCAGTTTATTTTGGGGAGTTACCAGTACAGTAACCATACCAGGAAGTACTTAATTTACTAAGCTACTGCTTTTCTTAATCTCAGTGGAGATATTTACTGATAAACAGCTACCTACGCAGCATGTACATGTCGTTCCTAAATGAACTTTTATCTCTCTCCCCTCACCACAAATCAGATTCTTCTGAGGAGTTCCCAGTACTTTATTCTTTCCCCTGTTTAATTTCCTTAACAAGCTCCAGCTGTTTTTATTCTCAGAATGTTTACTCCCTGATATACAGCTGCCTACCCCCTTTGTAAGTGCAGGTCCTAAATGAGCTATTTTCTCTGTTCCCTCACCACAATCCAGATTCTTTGGGGAGTTACCAGTACAGTAACCATACCAGGAAGTACTTAATTTATTAAGCTACTGCTTTTCTTAATCTCTGTGGAGATATTTACTGATAAACTGCTAACTACGCAGCATGTTCATGTCGTTCCTTAATGAGCTTTTATCTCTCTCCCCTCACCACAAATCAGATTCTTCTGTGGAGTTCCCAGTACATTATCCTTTCCCCTGTGTAATTACCTTAACAATCTCCAGCTGTTTTTATTCTCAGAAGGTTTATTCCCTTATTTACAGCTGCCTACCCCCTTCGTAAGTGCAGGTCCTAAATGAGCTTTTTTCTGTGTTCCCTCACCACAATCCAGATTATTTGGGGGGGTTACCAGTACAGTAACCATACCAGGAAGTACTTAATTTATTAAGCTACTGCTTTTCTTAATCTCAGTGGAGATATTTACTGATAAACTGCTACCTATGAATCATGTTCATGTCGTTCCTAAATGAGCTTTTATCTCTCTCCCCTCACGACAAATCAGGTTCTTCTGAAGAGTTCCCAGTTCTTTATCCTTTCCCCTGTGTAATTACCTTAACAAGCTCCCGCTGTTTTTATTCTCAGAAGGTTTACTCCCTGATATAGAGCTGCCTACCCCCTTCGTAAGTGCAGGTCCTAAATGAGCTTTTTTCTCTGTTCCCTCACAGAAATCCAGATTCTTTTGGGGAGTTACCAGTACAGTAACCATACCAGGAAGTACTTAATTTATTAAGCTACTGCTTTTCTTAATCTCAGTGGAGATATTTACTGATAAACAGCTACCTACGCAGCATGTTCGTGTCGTTCCTAAATGAGCTTTTTTCCCTGTTCCCTCACCACAATCCAGATTCTTTTGGGGAGTTACCAGTACAGTAACCATACCAGGAAGTACTTAATTTATTAAGCTACTGCTTTTCTTAATCTCAGTGGAGATATTTACTGATAAACAGCTACCTACGCAGCATGTTCATGTCGTTCTGAAATGAGCGTTTATCTCTCTCCCCTCACCACAAATCAGATTCTTCTGTCGAGTTCCCAGTACATTATCCTTTCCCCTGTGTAATTACCTTAACAAGCTCAGGCTGTTTTTATTCTCAGAAGGTTGACTGCCTGATATACAGCTGCCTACCCCCTTCGTAAGTGCAGGTCCTAAATGAGCTTTTTTCTCTGTTCCCTCACCACAATCCAGATTCTTGTGGGGAGTTACCAGTACAGTAACCATACCAGGAAGTACTTAATTTATTACGCTACTGCTTTTCTTAATCTCAGTGGAGATATTTACTGATAAACAGCTACCTATGAATCATGTTCATGTCGTTCCTAAATGAGCTTTTATCTCTCTCCCCTCACGACAAATCAGATTCTTCTGAAGAGTTCCCAGTACTTTAACCTTTCCCCTGTGTAATTACCTTAACAAGCTCCCGCTGTTTTTATTCTCAGAAGGTTTACTCCCTGATATACAGCTGCCTACCCCCTTCGTAAGTGCAGGTCCTAAATGAGCTTTTTTCTCTGTTCCCTCATAGAAATCCAGATTCTTTTGGGGAGTTACCAGTACAGTAACCATACCAGAAAGTACTTCATTTATTAAGCTACTGCTTTTCTTAATCTCAGTGGAGATATTTACTGATAAACAGCTACCTAAGCAGCATGTTCGTGTCGTTCCTAAATGAGCTTTTTTCCCTGTTCCCTCACCACAATCCAGATTCTTTTGGGGAGTTACCAGTACAGTAACCATACCAGGAATTACTTAATTTATTAAGCTACTGCTTTTCTTAATCTCAGTGGAGATATTTACTGATAAACAGCTACCTACGCAGCATGTTCATGTCGTTCCTAAATGAGCTTTTATCTCTCTGCCCTCACCACAAATCAGATTCTTCTCAGGAGTTCCCAGTACATTATCCTTTCATCTGTGTAATTACCTTAACAAGCTCCAGCTGTTTTTATTCTCAGAAGGTTTACTCCCTGATATACAGCTGCCTACCCCCTTCGTAAGTGCAGGTCCTAAATGAGCTTTTTTCTCTGTTCCCTCACCACAATCCAGATTCTTTTGGGGAGTTACCAGTACGGTAACCATACCAGGAAGTACTTAATTTATTAAGCTACTGCTTTTCTTCATCTCAGTGGAGATATTTACTGATAAACAGCTACCTACGCAGCATGTTCATGTCGTTATTAATGAGCTATTATCTCTCTGCCCTCACCACAAATCAGATTCTTCTGAGGAGTTCCCAGTACATTATCCTTTCCCCTGTGTAATTACCTTAACAAGCTCCAGCTGTTTTTATTCTCAGAAGGTTTACTCCCTGACATACAGCTGCCTACCCCCTTCGTAAGTGCAGGTATTAATGAGCTTTTTTCTCTGTTCCCTCACCACAATCCAGATTCTTTTGGGGAGTTACCAGTACAGTAACCATACCAGGAAGTACTTAATTTATTAAGCTACTGCTTTTCTTAATCTCAGTGGAGATATTTACTGATAAACAGCTACCTACGCAGCATGTGCATGTCGTTCCTAAATGAGTTTTTATCTCTCTGCCGTCACCACAAATCAGATTCTTCTGAGTAGTTCCCAGTACATTATCCTTTCCCCTGTGTAATTACCTTAACAAGCTCCAGGTGTTTTTATTCTCAGAAGTTTTACTCCCTGATATACAGCTGCCTACCCCTTCGTAAGTGCAGGTCCTAAATGAGCTTTTTTCTCTGTTCCCTCACCACAATCCAGATTCGTTTGGGGAGTTACCAGTACAGAAACCATACCAGGAAGTACTTAATTTATTAAGCTACTGCTTTTCTTAATCTCAGTGGAGATATTTACTGATAAACAGCTACCTACGCAGCATGTTCATGTCGTTCCTAAATGAGCTTTTATCTCTCTGCCCTCACCACAAATCAGATTCTTCTCAGGAGTTCCCAGTACGTTATCCGTTATCCTGTATAATTACCTTACCAAGCTCCAGCTGTTTTTATTCTCAGAAGGTTTACTCCCTGATATACAGCTGCCTACCCCCTTCGTAAGTGCAGGTCCTAAATGAGCTTTTTTCTCTGTTCCTTCAACACAATCCAGATTCTTTTGGGGAGTTACCAGTACAGTAACCATACCAGGAAGTACTTAATTTATTAAGCTAATGCTTTTCTTAATCTCAGTGGAGATATTTACTGATAAACAGCTACCTACGCAGCATGTTCATGTCGTTCCTAAATGAGCTTTTATCTCTCTGCCCTCACCACAAATCAGATTCTTCTCAGGAGTTCCCATTACATTATCCTTTCCCCTGTGTAATTACCTTAACAAGCTCCAGCTGTTTTTATACTCAGAAGGTTTACTCCCTGATATACAGCTGCCTACCCCCTTCGTAAGTGCAGGTCCTAAATGAGCTTTTTTCTCTGTTCCCTCACCACAATCCAGATTCTTTTGGGGAGTTACCAGTACAGTAACCATACCAGGAAGTACTTAATTTATTAAGCTACTGCTTTTCTTAATCTCAGTGGAGATATTTACTGATAAACAGCTACCTACGCAGCATGTTCATGTCGTTCCTAAATGAGCTTTTATCTCTCTGCCCTCACCACAAATCAGATTCTTCTCAGGAGTTCCCAGTACATTATCCTTTCCCCTGTGTAATTACCTTAACAAGCTCCCGCTGTTTTTATTCTCAGAAGGTTTACTCCCTGATATACAGCTGCCTACCCCCTTCGTAAGTGCAGGTCCTAAATGAGCTTTTTTCTCTGTTCCCTCACCACAATCCAGATTCTTTTGGGGAGTTACCAGTACAGTAACCATACCAGGAAGTACTTAAGTTATTAAGCTACTGCTTTTCTTAAACTCAGTGGAGATATTTACTGATAAACAGCTACCTACGCAGCATGTTCATGTCGTTCCTAAATGAGCTTTTATCTCTCTGCCCTCACCACGAATCAGATTCTTCTGAGGAGTTCCCAGTACATTATCCTTTCCCCTGTGTAATTACCTTAACAAGCTCCAGCTGTTTTTATTCTCAGAAGGTTTACTCCCTGATATACAGCTGCCTACCCCCTTCGTAAGTGCAGGTCCTAAATGAGCTTTTTTCTCTGTTCCCTAACCACAATCCAGATTCGTTTGGGGAGTTACCAGTACAGTAACCATACCAGGAAGTACTTAATTTATTAAGCTACTGCTTTTCTTAATCTCAGTGGAGATATTTACTGATAAACAGCTACCTACGCAGCATGTTCATGTCGTTCCTAAATGAGCTTTTATCTCTCTGCCCTCACCACAAATCAGATTCTTCTCAGGAGTTCCCAGTACGTTATCCGTTATCCTGTATAATTACCTTACCAAGCTCCAGCTGTTTTTATTCTCAGAAGGTTTACTCCCTGATATACAGCTGCCTACCCCCTTCGTAAGTGCAGGTCCTAAATGAGCTTTTTTCTCTGTTCCTTCAACACAATCCAGATTCTTTTGGGGAGTTACCAGTACAGTAACCATACCAGGAAGTACTTAATTCATTAAGCTAATGCTTTTCTTAATCTCAGTGGAGATATTTACTGATAAACAGCTACCTACGCAGCATGTTCATGTCGTTCCTAAATGAGCTTTTATCTCTCTGCCCTCACCACAAATCAGATTCTTCTCAGGAGTTCCCATTACATTATCCTTTCCCCTGTGTAATTACCTTAACAAGCTCCAGCTGTTTTTATACTCAGAAGGTTTACTCCCTGATATACAGCTGCCTACCCCCTTTGTAAGTGCAGGTCCTAAATGAGCTTTTTTCTCTGTTCCCTCACCACAATCCAGATTCTTTTGGGGAGTTACCACTACAGTAACCATACCAGGAAGTACTTAATTTATTAACCTACTGCTTTTCTTAATCTCAGTGGAGATATTTACTGATAAACAGCTACCTACGCAGCATGTTCATGTCGTTCCTAAATGAGCTTTTATCTCTCTGCCCTCACCACAAATCAGATTCTTCTCAGGAGTTCCCAGTACATTATCCTTTCCCCTGTGTAATTACCTTAACAAGCTCCCGCTGTTTTTATTCTCAGAAGGTTTACTCCCTGATATACAGCTGCCTACCCCCTTCGTAAGTGCAGGTCCTAAATGAGCTTTTTCCTCTGTTCCCTCACCACAATCCAGATTCTTTTGGGGAGTTACCAGTACAGTAACCATACCAGGAAGAACTTAATTTATTAAGCTACTGCTTTTCTTAAACTCAGTGGAGATATTTACTGATAAACAGCTACCTACGCAGCATGTTCATGTCGTTCCTAAATGAGCTTTTATCTCTCTGCCCTCACCACAAATCAGATTCTTCTGAGGAGTTCCCAGTACATTATCCTTTCTCCTGTGTAATTACCTTAACAAGCTCCAGCTGTTTTTATTCTCAGAAGGTTTACTCCCTGATATACAGCTGCCTACCCCCTTCGTAAGTGCAGGTCCTAAATGAGCTTTTTTCTCTGTTCCCCCACCACAATCCAGATTCTTTTGGGAGTTACCAGTACAGTAACCATACCAGAAAGTACTTAATTTATTAAGCTACTACTTTTCATAATCTCAGTGGAGATATTTACTGATAAACAGCTACCTACGCAGCATGTTCATGTCGTTCCTAAATGAGCTTTTATCTCTCTGCCCTCACCACAAATCAGATTCTTCTGAGGAGTTCCCAGTACATTATCCTTTCCCCTGTGTAATTACCTTAACAAGCTCCACCTGTTTTTATTCTCAGAAGGTTTACTCCCTGATATACAGCTACCTACCCCCTAAGTAATTGCAGGTCCTAAATGAGCTTTTTTCTCTGTTCCCTCACCACAATCCAGATTCTTTTGGGGAGTTACCAGTACAGTAACCATACCAGGAAGTACTTAATTTATTAAGCTACTGCATTTCTTAATCTCAGTGTAGATATTTACTGATAAACAGCTACCTACGCAGCATGTTCATGTCGTTTTTAATGAGCTTTTATCTCTCTGCCCTCACCACAAATCAGATTCTTCTGAGGAGTTCCCAGTACATTATCCTTTCCCCTGTGTAATTACCTTAACAAGCTCCAGCTGTTTTTATTCTCAGAAGTTTTACTCCCTGATATACAGCTGCCTACCCCCTAAGTAAGTGCAGGTCCTAAATGAGCTTTTTTCTATGTTCCCTCACCACAATCCAGATTCTTTTGGGGAGTTACCAGTACAGTAACCATACCAGGAAGTAATTAGTTTATTAAGCTACTGCTTTTCTTAATCCCAGTGGAGATATTTACTGATAAACAGATACCTACGCAGCATGTTCATGTCGTTCCTAAATGAGCTTTTATCTCCTAGCCCTCACCACAAATCAGATTCTTCTGAGGAGTTCCCAGTACATTATCCTTTCCCCTGTGTAATTACCTTAACAAGGTCCAGCTGTTTTTATTCTCAGAAGGTTTACTCCCTGATATACAGCTGCCTACCCCCTTCGTAAGTGCAGGTCCTAAATGAGCTTTTTTCTCTGTTCCCTCACCACAATCCAGATTCTTTTGGGGAGTTACCAGTACAGTAACCATACCAGGAAGTACTTAATTTATGAAGCTAATGCTTTTCTTAATCTCAGTGGAGATATTTACTGATAAACAGCTACCTACGCAGCATGTTCATGAAGTTCCTAAATGACCTTTTATCTCTCTGCCCTCACCACAAATCAGATTCTTCTGAGGAGTTCCCAGTACATTATCCTTTCCCCTGTGTAATTACCTTAACAAGCTCCAGCTGTTTTTATTCTCAGAAAGTTTACTCCCTGATATACAGCTGCCTACCCCCTTCGTAAGAGCAGGTCCTAAATGAGCTTTTTTCTCTGTTCCCTCACCACAATCCAGATTCTTTTGGGGAGTTACCAGCACAGTAACCATTCCAGGAAGTACTTAATTTATTAAGCTACTGCTTTTCTTAATCTCAGTGGAGATATTTACTGATAAACAGCTACCTACGCAGCATGTTCATGTGGTTCCTAAATGAGCTTTTATCTCTCTGCCCTCACCACAAATCAGATTCTTCTGAGGAGTTCCCAGTACATTATCCTTTCCCCTGTGTAATTACCTTAACAAGCTCCAGCTGTTTTTATTCTCAGAAGGTTTACTCCCTGATATACTGCTGCCTACCCCCTTCGTAAGAGCAGGTCCTAAATGAGCTTTTTTCTCTGTTCCCTCACCACAATCCAGATTCTTTTGGGCAGTTACCAGTACAGTAACCATACCAGGAAGTACTTAATTTATTAAGCTACTGCTTTTCTTAATCTCAGTGGAGATATTTACTGATAAACAGCTACCTACGCAGCATGTTCATGTGGTTCCTAAATGAGCTTTTATCTCTCTGCCCTCACCACAAATCAGATTCTTCTGAGGAGTTCCCAGTACATTATCCTTTCCCCTGTGTAATTACCTTAACAAGCTCCAGCTGTTTTTATTCTCAGAAGGTTTACTCCCTGATATACAGCTGCCTACCCCCTTGGTTAGTGCAGGTCCTAAATGAGCTTTTTTCTCTGTTCCCTCACCACAATCCAGTTTCTTTTGGGGAGTTACCAGTACAGTAACCATACCAGCAAGTACTTAATTTATTAAGCTACTGCTTTTCTTAATCTCAGTGGAGATATTTACTGATAAACAGCTACCTACGCAGCATGTTCATGTCGTTCCTAAATGAGCTTTTATCTCTCTGCCCCTCACCACAAATCAGATTCTTCTGAGGAGTTCCCAGTACATTATCCTTTCCCCTGTGTAATTACCTTAACAAGCTCCAGCTGTTTTTATTCTCAGAAGGTTTACTCCCTGATATACAGCTGCCTACCCCCTTCGTAAGTGCAGGTCCTAAATGAGCTTTTTTCTCTGTTCCCTCACCACAATCCAGATTCTTTTGGGGAGTTACCAGTACAGTAACCATACCAGGAAGTACTTAATTTATGAAGCTAATGCTTTTCTTAATCTCAGTGGAGATATTTACTGATAAACAGCTACCTACGCAGCATGTTCATGTCGTTCCTAAATGAGCTTTTATCTCTCTGCCCTCACCACAAATCAGATTCTTCTGAGGAGTTCCCAGTACATTATCCTTTCCCCTGTGTAATTACCTTAACAAGCTCCAGCTGTTTTTATTCTCAGAAAGTTTACTCCCTGATATACAGCTGCCTACCCCCTTCGTAAGTGCAGGTCTTAAATGAGCTTTTTTCTCTGTTCCCTCACCACAATCCAGATTCTTTTGGGGAGTTACCAGCACAGTAACCATACCAGGAAGTACTTAATTTATTAAGCTACTGCTTTTCTTAATCTCAGTGGAGATATTTACTGATAAACAGCTACCTACGCAGCATGTTCATGTCGTTCCTAAATGAGCTTTTATCTCTCTGCCCTCACCAAAAATCAGATTCTTCCGAGGAGTTCCCAGTACATTATCCTTAGCCCTGTGTAATTACCTTAACAAGCTCCAGCTGTTTCTATTCTCAGAAGGTTTACTCCCTGATATACTGCTGCCTACCCCCTTCGTAAGTGCAGGTCGTAAATGAGCTTTTTTCTCTGTTCCCTCACCCCAATCCAGATTCTTTTGGGGAGTTACCAGTACAGTAACCATACCAGGAAGTACTTAATTTATTAAGCTACTGCTTTTCTTAATCTCAGTGGAGATATTTACTGATAAACAGCTACCTACGCAGCATGTTCATGTCGTTCCTAAATGAGCTTTTATCTCTCTGCCCTCACCACAAATCAGATTCTTCCGAGGAGTTCCCAGTACATTATCCTTTCCCCTGTGTAATTACCTTAACAAGCTCCAGCTGTTTTTATTCTCAGAAGGTTTACTCCCTGATATACACCTGCCTACCCCCTAAGTAAGTGCAGGTCCTAAATGAGCTTTTTTCTCTGTTCCTTCCCACAATCCAGATTCTTTTGGGGAGTTACCAGTACAGTAACCATACCAGGAAGTACTTAATTTATTAAGCTACTGCTTTTCTTAATCTCAGTGGAGATATTTACTGATAAACAGCTACCTACGCAGCATGTTCATGTGGTTCATAAATGAGCTTTTATCTCTCTGCCCTCACCACAAATCAGATTCTTCTGAGGAGTTCCAGTACATTATCCTTTCCCCTGTGTAATTACCTTAACAAGCTCCAGCTGTTTTTATTCTCAGAAGGTTTACTCCCTGATATACTGCTGCCTACCCCCTTCGTAAGTGCAGGTCCTAAATGAGCTTTTTTCTCTGTTCCCTCACCACAATCAGGATTCTTTTGGGCAGTTACCAGTACAGTAACCATACCAGGAAGTACTTAATTTATTAAGCTACTGCTTTTCTTAATCTCAGTGGAGATATTTACTGATAAACAGCTACCTACGCAGCATGTTCATGTCGTTCCTAAATGAGCTTTTATCTCTCTGCCCTCACCACAAATCAGATTCTTCTGAGGAGTTCCCAGTACATTATCCTTTCCCCTGTGTAATTACCTTAACAAGCTCCAGCTGTTTTTATTCTCAGAAGGTTTACTCCCTGATATACAGCTGCCTACCCCCTTGGTTAGTGCAGGTCCTAAATGAGCTTTTTTCTCTGTTCCCTCACCACAATCCAGTTTCTTTTGGGGAGTTACCAGTACAGTAACCATACCAGGAAGTACTTAATTTATTAAGCTACTGCTTTTCTTAATCTCAGTGGAGATATTTACTGATAAACAGCTACCTACGCAGCATGTTCATGTGGTTCCTAAATGAGCTTTTATCTCTCTGCCCTCACCACAAATCAGATTCTTCTGAGGAGTTCCCAGTACATTATCCTTTCCCCTGTGTAATTACCTTAACAAGCTCCAGCTGTTTTTATTCTCAGAAGGTTTACTCCCTGATATACTGCTGCCTACCCCCTTCGTAAGTGCAGGTCCTAAATGAGCTTTTTTCTCTGTTCCCTCACCACAATCCAGATTCTTTTGGGCAGGTACCAGTACAGTAACCATACCAGGAAGTACTTAATTTATTAAGCTACTGCTTTTCTTAATCTCAGTGGAGATATTTACTGATAAACAGCTACATACGCAGCATGTTCATGTCGTTCCTAAATGAGCTTTTATCTCTCTGCCCTCACCACAAATCAGATTCTTCTGAGGAGTTCCCAGTACATTATCCTTTCCCCTGTGTAATTACCTTAACAAGCTCCAGCTGTTTTTATTCTCAGAAGGTTTACTCCCTGATATACAGCTGCCTACCCCCTTGGTTAGTGCAGGTCCTAAATGAGCTTTTTTCTCTGTTCCCTCACCACAATCCAGTTTCTTTTGGGGAGTTACCAGTACAGTAACCATACCAGGAAGTACTTAATTTATTAAGCTACTGCTTTTCTTAATCTCAGTGGAGATATTTACTGATAAACAGCTACCTACGCAGCATGTTCATGTCGTTCCTAAATGAGCTTTTATCTCTCTGCCCTCACCACAAATCAGATTCTTCTGAGGAGTTCCCAGTACATTATCCTTTCCCCTGTGTAATTACCTTAACAAGCTCCAGCTGTTTTTATTCTCAGAAGGTTTACTCCCTGATATACAGCTGCCTACCCCCTTCGTAAGTGCAGGTCCTAAATGAGCTTTTTTCTCTGTTCCCTCACCACAATCCAGATTCTTTTGGGGAGTTACCAGTACAGTAACCATACCAGGAAGTACTTAATTTATTAAGCTACTGCTTTTCTTAATCTCAGTGGAGATATTTACTGATAAACAGCTACCTACGCAGCATGTTCATGTCGTTCCTAAATGAGCTTTTATCTCTCTGCCCTCACCACAAATCAGATTCTTCCGAGGAGTTCCCAGTACATTATCCTTTCCCCTGTGTAATTACCTTAACAAGCTCCAGCTGTTTTTATTCTAAGAAGGTTTACTCCCTGATATACACCTGCCTACCCCCTAAGTAAGTGCAGGTATTAATGAGCTTTTTTCTCTGTTCCTTCCCCACAATCCAGATTCTTTTGGGGAGTTACCAGTACAGTAACCATACCAGGAAGTACTTAATTTATTAAGCTACTGCTTTTCTTAATCTCAGTGGAGATATTTACTGATAAACAGCTACCTACGCAGCATGTTCATGTGGTTCCTAAATGAGCTTTTATCTCTCTGCCCTCACCACAAATCAGATTCTTCTGAGGAGTTCCCAGTACATTATCCTTTCCCCTGTGTAATTACCTTAACAAGCTCCAGCTGTTTTTATTCTCAGAAGGTTTACTCCCTGATATACTGCTGCCTACCCCCTTCGTAAGTGCAGGTCCTAAATGAGCTTTTTTCTCTGTTCCCTCACCACAATCCAGATTCTTTTGGGCAGTTACCAGTACAGTAACCATACCAGGAAGTATTTCATTTATTAAGCTACTGCTTTTCTTAATCTCAGTGGAGATATTTACTGATAAACAGCTACCTACGCAGCATGTTCATGTCGTTCCTAAATGAGCTTTTATCTCTCTGCCCTCACCACAAATCAGATTCTTCTGAGGAGTTCCCAGTACATTATCCTTTCCCCTGTGTAATTACCTTAACAAGCTCCAGCTGTTTTTATTCTCAGAAGGTTTACTCCCTGATATACAGCTGCCTACCCCCTTGGTTAGTGCAGGTCCTAAATGAGCTTTTTTCTCTGTTCCCTCACCACAATCCAGTTTCTTTTGGGGAGTTACCAGTACAGTAACCATACCAGGAAGTACTTAATTTATTAAGCT
>NW_025956364.1:0-96416 GCF_023159225.1 Perognathus longimembris pacificus | reverse complement strand
TTAGTTCTGAGGTAAAGAAGTAGGAGTAAAAGTACATCTGTCGCAGCAGTTTCACAGAGCCCCTAACTCCCAAGAAATCATGAAATGCCAGAGTCCTATTCAAAAATGTTTACCTTGCACCTAGTTTGCCAATGGTATCCAAGCTCCTTGGGTTTTTCTTCTCCAACCTAGTTCCCTGCCCACGCTCTGAAGTGATTTTTGCAATTAGGCCTACGAGGAGACTTCAAGGCTTTCTTGCTGATTGTATTGATACTATTGGAAGACACCAAAGGAACCCAATGAGAGGCCTGGTAGTCCACCTACAGCTGAAAGAACGTAAAACCAGACTCCTGACACACTTACACACACACACACACAATCACACCAGTTTCAAACCCAGAGCCATCACTGAACCAAGTAGATTCTATGCCAACGAAACCTGCAAAAGTACTTCCTGACAAGTCAGAAACTGCAGATCCTGACTAACTATAGACACATTAGAAACTTAGGATATAGTGAAGAGCTAGTATTTAGCAAATACCAACAATGTTCCAAAAACAGGATGCATACCATCTCACAACCAATCTGCACAACTGGGTGGCATTCTCCCCATTTTGTAAGGCACCTGAGGCCTAAGTTGACAGAAAGTAGCATCAGTATACAGTGGGCACCAGTGGCTCACACCTGTAATCCTGTCTACTCAGGAGGCTAACATGTAAGGACCGAGCTGAGCAGGAAAACCCGAGGCTCTAATTTGCAGTTAATGACCAAGATTCCAGTAGTGTAACTAGAGCTCAACATTGAGTAGGAAAGGCTAAGGGATAGACCTCTGGCCCGGAGTGCAAACTCCAACACATATACATATAGAACTAGATCAAATGGCAACCAAGTTGAGCCACCGGAGATAAGGCAACAGGAAATACTTGGTTCCACCAAGCACTGGTGACGTCCCAGCCATTTGCAGTCTGAGCCAGGGGCCTAGAGCCCCTCCGTGATGCTGATGGGCTCTCTACTCACACATCTGTCTCTGATACCACAATTCCACCCTCTCATGAGGCATACGCATTATTGTCTCCGAGAATTTTTCAGAGTCACAATCAAATCTTCCCAGGCCAGAGAAGGTTATCCCACCCATGTCCATGTTACACACAGAAACACACACCCCATCGTCCTCTGCTCCAAGAGCACCCACTCGTATCCTTGGCAAGATATCCCCAGGGGACTGCAGTTTCTGGAAAGGCACTTGCAAATTCTCTGAGCACCTGATCGAAGCTCTGTAGTCCTGGTCCTACATCCCTGAGAGGATTTTCCACTGGGCAAGCAGTAACACCAGAAATCCAACTAGCAGAGTGGACCCAGATTGCAAGCCACCTGAAGCTTGAACACAATGAGCCACAAACATAAACAATTCTCATCCTGCAACCCTCATCTGTCAACTGAAAACAAGCTCAGGCATTTTGAATTGAAGCTTAAAGAGGGATGGGGATGGAAGGTGCTTACTGAGAATAACTAGGGCCCCATGCTCTGGAAATTCCTCCCACTGTTCTACTATATGTTGGAGAAAATTAGCTGCATTTGTTTGGGTACCAGAAAGATTCCACTGCCATCAAAGGACAGAGAATTCACTTAAATGTTGATCAAGAGAGGCTTGAATCTCAGGGACAGTGTACTGGCCATGAATTCAAGCCCCAAGACTGAGGAGAAAAAAAAATAGTAAAAATGCCAAGAAACCTGTAATCGTAGCTACTTAGAAGGCCAACCCAGGAAGAAAAGTCTCCAGGAGACTATTACATCCAAAACACCACTCAAAAACAAGAAGTAGGGGTGGGGAGGGTGGCTTGTCTAGTTTGCATGAAGACCTGGTCCAATTCCTCAACACCACATGAAGAGAAAATGCAGGAAGAGGTGTTGTGTCTCAAGTGGTAATGTGCTACCCTTGAGCAAAAAGAAGCCAGGAACATGCTGACAGCCTGAGTTCATTCCCCAGCACTGGCAGGAAGAAAAACAAAAACAAACAACAGCAACACAAAACACCAGAAGTAGCACTATGTGTAAATGAAGGGCAGGCCCTGGGCGAAAAGGAGCTCAGGGACAGCACCCAGGCCTTGAGTTCAAGCCCTAAGACCAGGCAGAAAAAGAAAAAGTAAGAAAAGCTGATTGCTCGTGGCACATGCCTCTCATCCTAGCTACTCAGGAGATGGTGATCTGAGTATCGCAGTTCTAACTCAAGCAAGGGAGGTAAGTCCATGAAACTGGGATCTGCAATTCACTACCAAAAACGCAAAATGGGGCTGTGGCACAAGTGGCAGAGGGCTGGCCTTGAGCAAAAAAGCCGAGAGACAAGGCCCAGGCCCTGAGTTCAAACCCCGGGACACAGAGAGAGACAGAGAACCCAGACCCAGTTCTTTCAGGTCCTGCCTCAGACCAGGCTGTCGTTTTCCCTCATGCCATTTTCATCCTCCAGTAAACTGAACTAAAAGCATGTACACCTCAAAGTGGTGGCTTAGGTCCACTCTCCACACAGCTCGTCCATGTGTGGCATAAGGAGGACGGTGTGGCTCCCTAAACATAGAGCCATGGGGGGGGGGTCACTACCATCGCGGAACATGAAGGGGAGGGGGGCAGGCGAACGAAGGAAGGGCGGGTGGGCAAGGGCAGTCATTGCATTCCACGGTCATGTGTGAAAAGGGGAAGTGTGGGTCGGGGGGAGACGCGGCTGGGGTGTGGAAGGGGCGACACAGGCCAAGATGCATTAGACGTTTTACACACCGCCATATTGGGCTAAGCCCCCTCAGGACACTTACTTAACCAATAATCAATAAAGAAGGGAAATGACAACTAATGTTCACACAATGCTAGGTTGAGTCTTCGGTCTCCACAGCCTCTGAAAGGGCAAAGCATGCATGTATGAAAGCAGGTCAACACACACCTCCATTTTGGGTCCTGACTCAAAAATGAAAAGCAAGCACTTCCGGCTTGGGTGCGCATGCGCTTTTGCCTCAGGGGTCGGCAGCGACTCGGCTTTCCACTCGGCTGACTTTGAAGTTATGAACAGCCTCTGAGGGAACGGGAGGAACACACGAGCAAGCGTTTTTCCCGCCACCAGAAGCCCGGCCCGGGACCAACACAATTTCCTCAGCCTCCTAGAGGTTCAGGAAGTATTTCTACAGCAGCGAGCAACCAATCGCAGCGCAGGTACTAGCCTCCGTAGTAGCACTCTCATTGGATGCAAGATGACAGGGCGGGGCCTAGCCTGCCTGGGGTCCGCCCGAGGGCACTTGCAACACCATCAGAATACAGACCACGCTACCATCCGCACCTGTGTGAGGGACACACGCCAGCGAGATTCAAAAGCGGCGGCCGGCCAGGGCCTCAGTAGACGACGACCTCTTCCCGCCTCACGGGGCCTCCTCTACACCTGACACCTGACTGTCACCCGGTGCATGCAAGCACCAACCGGAGACCCCGCGCCAGCACCACCAGACCTACCACGCCACTCCCGACATCGCCCTCGCCTTGATGGACGCCAGCACCACGCCCTGCTGCCGACCGGAGACTGGGGGACCCAGCCCGGAGAAGCTCAGCCGAAAGAACCACCCGGGGCCGCCACCCAGCCTGCAAGACCCCTCCGAGGTGACACCCTGGTTCACACCAGAGCCTGCGGGACCCAGTCCAGCGAAGCGCAGCCGAAAGGACCCGCCGAGGCCGCCACCCAGCTCCGAAGACTCCTCCAAGGCGACACCGGCCCCCGCAGACACCCACAACGCCCTCACCTCCCTGGTGGTCCTGGCCACTGGGTGCGCCCTGCAGGTGCCCCTAGGCCACGTCGATCTGGTGCTGGAGCCTCCGCCAACCTCGGTCCTCACCGTGGACCTCCTAGGCCACAGGCTCGTTCTCATCCCCCAGGACCTCTTGGGCCCCAACCCCCAAGGGCAGCCCGGGACCTCATCCGATGGCCTACTCCTGGATGATTTGCTGGATACACGGCCTGAGGACGTCGTGGTCCGGCAAGGCCTCTGCTGCCAGCCCTTCCCCGACGTGGCCTGCCAGGAAGAGGTCTATACCGAGGATGCTGAAGACACCGAGGAAGCTCAAGACACTGAGGACTCTGATCCTGACTTCCTGGAGCCAAGTTGGTCCAGCCCTGAGCCTCAAGACCCCAGCCCACAACCTGGTCTTGCCAGTGCCCACCCTTCATCCAAGCAGTCACAACACTCAGTATGTATTCAACCCGGACTTCCACCTTTTGAGGTTTGTCCAAGGCTCACTGCTGAGGCCTCTCCCTCTGTCTCCCAGCCTGCTTTCAAATCTGACCAGCCCACCAAATCTACTGGTGTGCCCTATGCACCGTCCATGCCCTGTGCAAGGCTAGAGATGCTCGTGCTCAGACCTATTGCCTTCCTCCTCCTACTGTTTGGTTGAGGGTGGTAGGGGGTCTGGTAGAAGCTACCAATGTAACCTCCATAGTTAGGATTTGGTGTGTTGGTTCCCTTACTCGTTATTGGGTTTCTTTTTTGAGTTTGTCTGACTGTGTGTTTGTTTGTATCATTGCAGAATGTTTGAACTGGCTGACTAGGAAATCTGGAAGATGGCCTCAGCCTTAAAACACACTACTTGGAATATATATCGGCTTTGAGTTAGCTGTTTAGATCCTTTTCCTGCAGAAGTCATCCTCAGTTTTTAGACTTCCACGCCATGTTTTTGCTTCAACCATCAGCTCCAGCACTTTGCCTTACAAGCTCACTTTTTCTCCAGTGCCCTACCATTGAATCTTTTTGCATCCATACGAATATAATCATTCTGCCAGCAACCAAACGCGTATGCCTGTATCCCGAGTTTTGCAGGCTGAGATCTGAAGGTCAAGCTTCAAGCCAGCTCCAGCAAGATAGTTGTAAGTTTCTTAGCTTCAACTGATCAGAAAAAAAAGCCAGAAAAGGAGCTGTAGCTCAAGTGGTAGAGTGCTAGCCTTGAGCACAAATGGTCAGGGACAGTGCCCAGGCAACGAGTTCAAGCCTGAGGACTGGCATCAGAAAAAGCTGCAAGTGGAGCTGTGGTTCAAGTGGTAGAGCGCTGGAGTTGAGGGAGTTGAACAAGCTAAGAGACAGAGTCCAGGCCTTGAATCAAGCCCTAGTACCAGCATACATATTCATTTAGTGGACGTTGGCCCTAGTCTCTGCTAATTCATCGCCACCATGGACTTACCTCCACCTGGCACCAATGGCTGATGCCTGTAATCCCAGCTACTCAGGAAGTGGAGAGCTGACAATGAAGGTTCAAAGCCAGCCTGGAAAGGAAAGTCTTTGAGACTCTTTGCAAATGCTGGAACTGGAGCTGTGACTCGAATGCTACAGTGCTAGCCCTGAGCACAAATGCTCAGGGACAGTGCCAGGGCCCTGAGTGCACATCCTAGGACCAGTACAAACAAACCAAGTTCCCTCGAGCAAATTTTCTACTATGCACGTTGGTGACTACAAAGCAAAAACCTTGAAACAGTGACCAGAGATCTTTGTTTTTCTATTATTAGCTTATCAAAGAATTGATGATTTTAAGTAGTGCGTTTTTTGTTTTGTTTTTTACAAACCCTTCCACTATTGGTATATTTTTAAATGTTTTCTCCTGTACTGAAAACCTCTCAGTTCTAGGGTTTGATATTATATACTTATAAGATCCTAAGTCTACTTTGTTCATGGATACTAGTGTATAGACATAATTTCTTACATTACTCTGATCTACAACAGAATTATGTAATTTTTGAATACATATCTATGTATTTCTTGGTTGGTTGGCAAGGACAATAATACCGGTAGATAAAGAGAATTTTGTGTGTTTTGATAAACACCTTTGTAGCTTACTTTTCCTGTCTTACACGCTCTATTGATGCTTCTAAGTTTTATCATTAAATAAAATGCTACTGTCCTTGGTTGGCAGATAACCCGTATCTTTACGGAGTAATTCGTTTTTCCTCCTAATCGTAGTGGGTGGGGGAAAAAAAAAAATCACAGAAACTTACGTTGGATTTCTGTTTTGTTTTTCTAATTCTAATCCCTGGACTGTGTCCCATCCCCAAGCCTGACATGAAATCCAGGAAACTGGGGTCAAGTTCAGGCTTTTAGGGTCTGGGCCTTGAGTTCATGTCTCATGAGGCTATTTCAAGTTGCAGAGCATGAGATCACAACAAGTGTTCCATTCAAATCCCATGCCCTATGTTCACAAACCCAGGCTCTGAGTTCAAGTCCCAGGCAGTGAGTTTGAGTCTCTGGACTCCAAGTTCCAGTTGCAGGGCCTGAATACAAGGCCTATGTGTTGAGGTCAAGGCCTTGGCCCCATCTAGGAGGCCTGACCTTGGAGTTGAAGGGAATGAACCCCATTTCAAGGCCTAGGTCTCAAGTTCAAGTCCCAGGCCCCCAATTTCTCCCCAGGCACCGAATGTCCAGTGCCAGGCCTGAGTTAAAGTTCTGGCTGTGAATTCCGGACGGTGACCCAGTGTTCAAGGCTCAGGCCTCAGGTTCAGTTCCAGGACCCAAGTTGAAATCCCAGGAGGTGTGTGAAAGGCTCAGGCCCCAATCCAAGGCCTGGCTTCAAGTTCATGGCCAGGGCCCACAATTCAAAGCCCAGACCTCGAGTTCCAGTCTCAGGCCCTGAGCGCCAGTTGGAGCAGCCGAAATCAGTTCAGGCCCCGAGTTCATGTTCTAGGACCTGAATTCAGTTCAGGGCCCCAGATCCAAGTTCAAGTCCCTGGCCCTAATTATATGGCCCAGCCCCAATATCAACGCCTTGGGACCAAAAGCAACTCTAAAACATGACGTTCATTCCCAAGTACAAAATCAAGTCCCCGGGCTGGCGTTCAAATCCCAATCCACGAGATTAAGGATCAAGCTCGCATTGTTCGAGTCCCATGCCATGATTTCAATGCTTGGTCCCCATGTTCAGATCCCAGGCCCTGAGTTCAGAGCCCAGGCTCTCATGTGAACTCAAATTCAAGCCCTAGGCCTGAAACATTGCAAAGGCCTAAGTTCGAGTTCCAAGGCCCATGTGCAAGTCCCAGTCCCCAAGTTCACATCCCAGCCATGGAGTCACGGCCAAGGTCCAAGTTTGTGTTCCAGACCTTGAGTTCAAGATCTGGGGCTCGAGTTCAAGTTGCAGGCCTGAGAGTAGGGCTCAGGCCTGAGCTCTACTCCCCATCCCAGGTTAAGGCCCACGTTCCTAGTTTCAGACCCAGGACTCTAGTTAAATCCCTGGTTCAAGGTTCAAGTCCCAAATCCTGATTACAATTCTCAGGCCTCAAGTTCAGGACCCAGGACTGGAGTTCAAGGCGTAGGCCTTCAGTTCAAGTTCCAAGACCCGACTTCAATTCCACAGACTTGAGTTCGAAGCCCAGGACCCGAGTTCAAGACCTAGGCTTTGGAGTTGAAGTCCTAGGCCTCAATTGCAAGTTGCAGAACGTTAGGGCAAGGCTCAGGCTGTCATTTCAGGTTCCAATCCTTCAGTTGAGGGTCCAGGCCATGAACTCAAGTCACAGGCCTGAACTGAAGGCTAATGCCCAAGTTCAAGTCCCAGGCACTGAGTTCTAGTCCTAAGCCACGAGTTCTAGTTGCAGGCCTATGAGGAAGGCCCAGGCCTGGCTTAAAGTCCCAACTGCCATTGCAAGACACAGCGGCCAAGTTCAAGTGTCAGGCTCTGAGTCAAGTCCCAAGCCCTGAATTCAAATCGCAGGCCCGAGTCAGTCAGGACCTAAGCATTCAATTCATGGCTCAGGCTGCTAGGGCAATCCTAAGAACCATGTTGAAGTCCCAGGCCCCGCATTCAGGGTGCAATCCCCGAGTTCAAGTCTGTGACAACCACTTCATTCTTAGACTAAGACTTGAAAGCCCAGGCTAGAAGGTCAAGGCCCAGGCTGAGAGTTCAAGGCCCAGGACTCAAATTCAAATCACAGGCCATGAGTTCAAGTACAGGGCTCAGATGTCTAGGCCTAGGTTCAGAGTTCAAGGCACAGGCACTGAGTTCATGACCTGGAGGGGGTCACTACGCAATTCTACAAGTCCTTTAAAGAAGAATACTCATACTCCTCAAGCTCTTCTGAGAAATAGAAGGAGAGGAAGTTATCACAAACTCATTTTCAGAAGCCAGTGTCATACTCATCCCCAAGCCAGGCTCGAGTTTAAGGCCTCGGCTGGGAAATCAAGGCCCACTTCAAGCCCAGGCCTCAAGTTCAAGTCCCGGGCCTTGAGTTCAAACATGGGACTGGGTTCAAGTCCCAGGTCAAGAATACAAGTCTCTTGCCTATACTTCATGTCCCAGACCCTGAGTCCTAGTCCTGGGCCCCAACTTGAAATCCCAGGACATGTGTTCAAAGCTTCACTCCCAATTCGAGACCTGGGCCCTGAGTTCATGGCCCAGGCGCTCAATGCAGGGGCCTGTCCCTGAATTGAGGTCCAGACTCGGAGTTCCACTTCCATGCTCCAAGTTGAAGTCCAGGCCCCAATTTAAGGCCCAGTGCTGCTATCAGGGCCCAAGGCCCAATCCCTGAGTTCACGTCCCAGATCCTTAGTTCACAGTCCATTTACTGAATTCAAGGCCTGAGCCCTGATTAGAAGGCACAGGCTGCAGAATCAAAGCACAGGCCTGGAGTTCAAATCTCAACCCAGAATTCAAGGATCAGGCTCTGAATCCCAGGCCCAGGCATGGAGCTCAGGGGTGCAAAGACTCAAGGTTAAGTTCCCGGCCTGAAAGCAATGCCTGGGCCACGGTTCAAATTCCAAACCCTGTGTCCAATACCCAGGCCTACAGTTTACATACATCCCAGCCCCTGAATGCAAGACCAAGGTCCAAGTTCCTATCCCGGGCCCCGAGTTCAAGTTCCAGACTGGAGAGGAAGGCCCAGGCCTGAGTTCTAGTCCCCATGCCCAAGTTAAAGCATTAAGGCCCAGGGCTCTAGTTCAATGCCTTGCCCAGAGTTCAAGTCCCAAGTCCTGATTTCAGTTCTTTGGCCTCAAGTTCAGGGGTCCAAAGACCTAAGGTTAAGTTCCCAGCCTGAAAGCAATGCCTGGGCCATGGTTCAAATTCCAAACTCCGTGTCCTATTCCCAGGCCTAGAGTTCACATCCCAGCCCCTGAATGCAAGACCAAGGTCCAAGTTCCTATCCCGGGGCTTGAGTTCAAGTTCCAGGCTGGAGAGGAAGGCCCAGGCCTCAGTTCTAGTCCCCATGCCCAAGTTAAAGCATTAAGGCCCAGGGCTCTAGTCCAATGCCTGGCCCAGAGTTCAAGTCCCAAGTCCTGATTTCAGTTCTGTGGCCTCAAGTTCAGGACCCAGGATTTTAGTTCATGGCCCAGGCCTTTTACTTCAAGTCCCAAGCTTTGACTTTAATTCCACAGACTAGAGTTCAAGTCCCAGGCTGTGAATCCAAGTGCCAGGCTCCAGTTCAAGTTCCAGGCTGTGAGGTCCAGGCCGTGACCCTCAGAAAAGGGCCGCGATATGTGGTTCAATTCCAAGCCCCGGGGGAGTAGTCCCAGTCCCCAATTCCTAGCAAAGGCCCTCAGTATAAATGCCAAGCTAAGAGTTCATTGCCTAGTCCCCCAAATCAAGCCCACACTTTGAGTTAAAGTCTGAGGCCCATCTTTTCAGTCCCCAGCCCCAGAGTTCCAGTCGCTGGACCCGTAAGTTCATGATGTGGCCCCTGAGTTCAAGTCCTAAGCCTGGAGTCCAAGCCCCAGGCCCAAAGTCAAGGCCCAGGCTGTAAGTTCAAGTCCAGGCCCCCATTAATGGCATAGGCCTGAGTTCAAATGCAACCTGTGACATCTAGGCCGAGGTCCCAATTCCAAGTATGGACTTGGACAACATTCCCAGGCCCCCACTTCCAAGAGTTTGGGTTGAAGGCCCCGAGTTCATGGCCTGGGCCATGAGTTCAACTTTCAAGCCCCGTGTTTGTTTCCAGCCCCCAGTTCAAATCTCAGAACTGAAAGAAAAGGCTCAGGCCAGAGTTCTTGTTCCACAGCCCATGATCAAGTTGCAGGCCCCAAGTTCAGGTCTCAGGCCTGAATTGCAGGCCAAGGTCAGATTTTATGTCCCTGACCACAAGTCAAGTCCCGGGAATCAAGTTCATGTGTCAGATCCTTAGGTCAACTCACAGGCCCCCATTTCAATGTCCAGCCTGGATCTCCTGGTCCAGGCTCAGATTTAAAGTCCAGGCCATGATGTCACATACCAGGCCCTGAGATCAAAGTCCCGTCACTGAGTTCAAGTCTCTGGCCTCGAGTTCAAGTCCGAGGCATCCAGCTAACATCCTGGATAGTACAGTCCCGATATCCAAGTTCAGGCCCCAATTTCCAGGCCTAAGCCCCAACTTCATGGCCCAGGCCCTGAGTTCAAAGGCAAGGAAGAGAATCCACGGCCCAGGCACCAAATTCTAGGCACAGGTTCGGAATTCCAGTTCCAGAGACCAATTTCAGGGCCCAGGACAAAGACTGAGACCCGACTCCCAGTCCTAGGTCTCTAGTGCAAATTCCTGGCTATGAATTCAAGTCCAAGGCCATGATTTCAAGTCCAAGGCCTGCAGTAGAAATCCCAGGCCCTGGCTTCAATCCAAGTTCCTGAGTTCACAGCCAAGGCCCAGACTTGAATGCCCGGGCCCAAGTTCAAGTCCCAGGCCATGAGTTCAGGGCCATGAAAAAGTTCAATTCTCAGGTGCTGAGTTCAAGGCTCAGGTCGACAATTCAGGTCCCAGGCCTCGAGTTCACGGCCCACTCCAGAGCTCAAGGCCCAGGTCTTGAATTCAGGGCCCAGGCTTCGAGATCAAGGACTAATCCCTGAGTTCAAAGCCCATGCCTCAATGTCAAGGGCCAGCACTGATAAAATGTCCATGCCCTAATTTCCAGTCCTAGGCCCCAAGTTAAATGCCCAGGTCCTGAGTTCAAGGCCAAGGCCCGGAACTCAAGTCTGAGGCCAAAATTCAAGTCGCAGGCATTGAACTCAAGTCTAGGCCAAGAAGTAAAAGTTCCAGACCCAGCATCACGTCACAGGCCAGAGTTCAAGTCCCAGGCCACAAGATCAACGCAAAGGCCCAGAGTTCAATGCCCACTCTGAGCTCAAGGCCCCGGTCATGAGTTCAATTCCCAAGCCCTAAGTTAATGTTGCAGGCCCTGAGTTCAAGTAGAGCTCAGAGTTCCAGGACAAAGCAGAGATCAAGTCCCAGACCCTGAGGTCAATCCTAGGCCTCAGGCTTAAGTCCCAAGCATTGAACTCAAGTCCCACGCCCAGAGTTAAATTTCCAGCCCAGCATTCAAGTCACAGGCCTTGACTTCAAGTCCCAGGTGCAGCGATCAAGACACAGGCCCCAGCTCAAAGCCCAAGCCCAGAGTTCAAGTTCCAGGAACTGAGTGTAAGTCTGAAGTGCCTGTTATAAGTCACAGGTTGAATACAAAGCCCAGCCCGGGGATCAATGCCTCGTACTCAAGTTCAAGTCCCAAGCTGTGAGTAAAACTACCATGTCCTGAATTCAGGTCCCAGGCTTCAAGTTCAAGGACCAGTCTCTGAGTTCAAAGTCTAGGCATGGAATCCAAGGGTGAGGTTCTAAGTAGAAGGCCAGGATCTGGATTACAGTTCCAGAGGCAAGTTCAAGTCCCAGGCAACAGATCAAGTCCAAGCCCTGAGTTCAAGTGCTAAGCCCATTCCATTCCCAGCCATTTAACTCAGGTCCCAAGCCCAGAGTCAAAGTTCCAGGCCCAGCATTCCTTTCTCAATGCTTGAGTTCAAGGTCCTGGCCCCATGGTCCATTCCAGGCCAGAGTTCAAGTCCAAGGACCCAAGATCCAGGCCCAGGCCCTGAGATCAAGTCCCAGCAGCTGAGTTCAAGGCCCATGTCCACAGTTCAAGGCCTGGGCCCCCATTGGGGGAACTCTGTTTCTTAGGTCCTTTCACTCATTCAGTCAGCCAATGTTACTGAGCAGATACCGAAGCCAGACACAAAGGTCGGGGGAAAGCAGGTTTCTAAGGAATTCTGTTAAGTTCTTAGAATTAAGCTTTAGCAATGAAACCAGCAGAATTTCTTTGGCCATTGAGCCATTTCCATGGTAATCCCCATCCAGACTACATCATGGGGGATTTCACACGTAATCACAGGCTGACGCACAGCTCCTGATACCGGCTCTGTAAAACATGCTTGGCTGTACCACAGAGAGCCAGAGGGAGCTAATCTGACCAGCCAAGGCCTTGAACCCTGCTTCATAATCAGAAGACCTTGACAACAAAGAGGCTCAGGTGAAGAAAGGACAGAGTTCCCATGCCCTTCAACAACGGTGCCTTCCACTTTAGAATGGTTGTCAATTGTGGTTATAGACATGGCAAAACACACACACACACCACACACACACACACACACACACACACACACAACACAGTGGCTTAGAAGTGGAATGCTACACCATAGTGCAAGACATAGACTGGGACTCTGTTGCTGAGACAGAAGATTGATGGGAGAAGTTTTGTATAGGGAATTACACTCTATTGCCACCCTCCCTCCACACAGCACCTGCCTTCTGTCTTCCCCCAGCAGCCACATCTGGGAAGGGGAGGGGAGGGGACTCTGGTACAGGGGCAGAAGGAGGACAGGCGAGGTCTCTAATACCCAGCCCTCTCTCCAGACTGGAATGTGGAAAAGACCAGACCCAACCTCCCAGAGGGCCTTTCAGGATGAGGGGCCAGCTGAAAGATGCTCATGGAAGAGCCTTGAGGTCAGAGAAATCAACTCAAGGACCAGCCCGTGCATCTTACCACTGAACAAAGCAAGGCAAGACATGGAAGAACTTCATTCCAGGCCAGAGTGAGGGAGGCCTAATCTGAGACTAGATACTGAGTCATGCAACCTTCCTTGCTCTGTGAATTGTGTTTCTCTTTGTTGGTTGGCCATCCAGACTCATGGCTTCCAAATGCCCTGGATAGAAAGAACTGGGCTTCAGAAGGTACTCAGGCACTGGGAGCCAGGAGAGAGCCAGTACCAAGCAAGTGCCCCCTTTCAGCCTCTGTGGTTGTCACGTGACCTCCCACCTTTCCCTTCTTTACCCTGGAATCAAAGGCTGAGTCCCTGCCACATATAGATGGCTCCCTCCTACCGACTCAGGTAGCTGAGATCTGAGGCTCAACATTTGATGCCAGCTCATGGTGAACAGACCAACACTAAGCATATCTTGGCCTTTCTTGGGGCCAAGCCAGTGAGCATTCTTACTTTCTCGCTGCGGAGACTACTACATCAACAGCCATGGTAGCCTCCTCGATCAACAGGCCATTGGATCATATAGTCAGTGGACAATCACTGCTCTTCTTTTCCCTCCTAGCCACTAAAGTGAAGGGGTGAGAGGAGCAGACTGTACCAGGCTTGCATAGTGTTAGCACAGAACAGAGACAGGACCACAGTTTGAGCAGAGAAGCATTAGTAACACATGAAGAAAAACATTAGTAATAGATGAAACCCCATCTTGGAGGTCAAATTGGCTTAAATCCCCAATTTTCCAGCCCTAAGATAACTTCAGGCAGCATAGTTTACATCTCTGAATAGCAGCTTCTCCCACAACATGAGGTGGCACTTTTGTTCTAAAATTAACATGAAAGTGTCGAGTGGGACATGGGGTACTTGGAGAATCTCAGCACCTGCCCAGCCTCACCACATCTATAAAGGAAGGAACATTAACAAAAAAAAAAGCAATCAGTGAACAAATATCAGCCCAGTTCTACAGTGTCCTCGGAGGAGCAGCCAGAAGATAGAAAAACCCAGACAAGAGCTTGTTTTAAAAGACAAAGAAAAATATGATTAAGCAGGGCTGAGAATGCTGTAATGGAAGAATGAAAATACATTCCTTCCCAGGACACTTGCATGTCAGCAGCTGATAGGGGCAGGAGTGGCCATCCCAAGGCCATGGGCTCCTCCAATTGCCCGGCAGAGCATATGGGTCCTTGTGGACAATGGGCAGGCGAGAAGGGGCCAGGCCAGGGCCATCAGGGAAGGGCAGCCTTTCTGGGCAATGGGGTGGGGTCCCCAGGTCTGCAGCCTATGACTTGGGACTATGTGGCTTGGACTCTGTGCAGCAGTGGCTCCTTCTCATGCATCCTCTTTTTGTAAACTGGAGGGCAGTTGCAACGGCAATCACTTCCAGGTCCCAGGGAGGCAGCTGACCTGGATGGAATAAGGCTCAGAAAAGGTAAAGGATTGCTCCTAAGATCACAGTGCTAGTGTGGTGTGTTGAGGCTAGGCCGATGAGAGCTCTCCCAGTCTTCATCCCCAGCCAAGGAGACTGTGTAATCACCTGGGCCTGAGAACAGCTCTGAGGTGAGCCTAATGGCCTGTGGCCCAGGAGCTAGTTTTCTCAGCCCCTCAACCTGATCCTCCACCACCTGGCCCTGTCCTCTCTCCCCCTGCCAATCCCCCACCCCTGACACAACATGTGGGAGTCCTCCTTCAGATGTCCACGCCCTTGCTCCCTCTCTGCGAAGCCAACCATGGCCAGCTTCCTGTCTGTCTCAGATTCCCTGTCTTCCTTGTACCTTCTCTTCCCCTGTTCTACTAGCTTGGTCCAACTCTCCTCAGCTGGGTCTGGGGTCAGGGCACGTGGGCTGACCTTGCACATCCTAGCTTCCTGCCCCTCCCAAAGGCCTCCCCAGCTATTAGCCCTGTGAAGGGTCTTCTGCTCTCAGATGGGACATCTAGTCGCCAATGAGGGGATGGTGCATGCAGTCAAGGGGCAGTTACCTCTGGAAAGAGGGTCTAAAACACCCCACCACAAGGCTCTAAGTATTAAATGCCAGAGCATACAAAAAGCAGCTAGCAGCTGGAGGGAGCGGGCCTCACACCTGTAATCCTAGCTACTCAGGGAGCTGAGATCTGAGGATACCACTGCCAAGCCAACCTGTGCAAACTGAAAAGACTACTCTCAACTTAACTAACAAAACGCCTGAACTAGAGAGGTGGATCAAGTGATAGTGCGCCAACCTTGAGCCAGAAACAACTAAGCAAAAGCTTAGCTGGGAATGTGAGAATGGTACAGTGCTTGCCTACCATGCATGAAGCCCTGGGTTCAATTCCTTAGGACCCCATAAACAGAAAAATCTAGAAGTTACTATGTGGTGCAAGAGGTACAGTGCTAGCCTTAAGTATAAAAAAGCCAGTGACAGTGCCCAGGCCCTGATTCCCAAGCGCCAGGGCTGGCAACGAACAAACAACAGAACAAAGCACATCAAAAGCCTTAAGTCCTGAGTTCAAGCCCTACTACTACCAGCAAAATAAAATAATGTAATACTACTACTACTACTACTAATACTAATGATAATAACAGCTGAGTGCTGGTGGCTCATGCCTGTAATCACAACTACTCAGGAGAGTGAGATCTGAAGACTGAGGTTCAGAGCTAGTCTGAGCCGGGAAAGTCCATGACATCCATTGCTCCAATTAACCAGCAATAGGCCAGAAGTGACCAGGTACCGGTGGTTCATTTCTGTAATCCTGGCTACTCAGGAGGCTGGGATCTGTAGAGCAAAGATCAAAGTCAGCCCAGGTAGGAAAGGCCATGAGAATTTTTTCTCCAGTAAACCTCCTGAAAATTGGAAGTGGAGCTGTGGCTCAAAGTGGTAGAGCACTAGCCTTGAGCAAAAGAGTTCAGGGACACAGGCTAGGTCCTGAGTTCAAGTACCAGAACTGACACAACACCACCACCAGCAGTAGCAGCCAGGACCTTATGTGGCATATCCTAAATGTTCTTAATTTTCTTCTCTCATTCCCTGGTAATACTCCCTCCCCCTCAAGGACCTCTCTCTGCCTCCTCCAGGTCTACCCTGAACTGTGAAATCTGGGTAGGGTACAGTTTCAGGCTGCAGATGCTATGACAGCACGGCTTAAACTGAATTACACTGAAACCAGAGAAGCCTTCATGTCTCCCAGGGAGTTCAAAAGTATTGGCCCTATAACTGCACTCTGGACCGGAAAAGGCATTCAGTCTGCTCACAAGTCCTTCGGCTCACGCTCTAGGGCAGCTTTCTGCCCTTTGAAATAAGCTCATTCCTTATGCCCACACATTTGGGAATCCAGGATTGAATATTAGCTCTATTACACAAAGCCCATTTCTAAGGTATTTCTTTGCATGCTATCAGAGTCCTGTGTAATTTCATCTCTCCACAGAATCAGTCTTGTTTGTACAGACGAGGCCTTAGGCTCCTATGAGAAAGAACAGATGAAGGAGAGAATGACAAGAAGCAAGGTATCATATGCCAAGTTCCATAGGAACTTGCGCACTGATTTTTCCATTTCTTTGAAAAGTACCACTGGGAGTTTGATGCAATAACTCTATGCAGTGCTTGGGCCAATATGGTCAATTTCTAAATTTTTGTTCTTATTTAACAGGTGACATAGAGAGGGGTTAATTCCCGTAAGTCAGGTAATGAGTATATTTATTTGGACAATGTCACCCCTTTCCTTCACTCTCTCACAGTTTTTCTGCCTGTCCCCACAGACATGTTGCACAGTTCTTTATCAACATACTGTTTAAAGAGTACCACTGTTGCATTTGTTCACCTTTGTCCCTCCAATTAATATGGCCATTTCAATGGTGTCATTTCTGTCTGTCTCTAAGCCTGGGCATGCTTTCATATTTCTAGGTCTCCCATTTCTTTCATTAAGATTTTATAAGTTAATCTTGCTGAGACACTCCCAGAACAGAGAGACAAATGATCGATGGTCTCCCTGATATGCGGGTGTTAGAATTAAAATGTAAAGAGACAGAACAAAGTAAACAGGTCTCAAGATACCAAAATTCAGAAAAACCAAGTGAAGAGGACACAGAATGAGTGGAAAGTGAGTGAGAATAGTAATAACAGAAACAACAACAATAATATATCAGAGGGGACCATTGCTATATTGGACAGGGATGAAAGGGAATTAAGCAACTCATAGGTAGGAATGGAAAGGAAGGAAAGAGTGAAAGAGGGAACAGATGTTGCTAAACAAAAGGAACGTAATGCACATCATCTGACATGGAGAAAATGATTTATTGTTAAAGTTCCTAAGTCTGCATAAGCTATGTAGAGTAAAATGATAATTTTCATCATTGTGAAAGTTAAAATGTATACTGCGATATATATACGTAAATGTGTGTGGGGTGGGGATGGGAAACATAAACCCAGGAAGAAAGATTCTATCACTTTCACTGTTTCATTGTTTGATTTGCACCTTCTCGGTGAAGTTAACACCTAGTTATTTTGTTTTTTTGCAGGCTACTGTGAATGGGACTGTTTTCCTGATTTCTTTCTCAGCCTACTCATTATTGGCTATAGAAAAGCTACTGAATTTTGTATGCTGGTTTTAGATCGGCTAAATGAATAAAAATACTTATAAGCAGTAGAAGTTTCCTGGTAGGATTATAATACTTTATCTGCAATAGAGACAATTTGAGTTCTTCTTTCCCTATTTGAATCTTTCTTTCTCCTGCCTTATCTTTGGCTAGGATTTCTAGTACCTTACTGAATAAAAAATTGGCACAAATTCACTCTTACAAAATAAAGACATATTTCACTCCAGACAGCTACAACAGGCATAAAACAGCATAAAAAGTATTTGATTGGCAGGATTTCCTGTTTAAAAAAAAATTATATTAGGTATGAACTCAGAGACTTGCACTTAGTAAGCAAGCGCTTTACCACTTGAACCAGGCCTCCAGCCTGTCATCATTTTTAGAGACAAAGAAGTTGCTGTCCGTGTGATTACTCACATCGTCTTCCGTGTCTTTGTACAAAGTATTCAAACAAGATAGAGAAACAAATATCGCCTTTTGGAAAATGCGTCTCTTGAATTAAGAAACATACACTGCAGGGAACATCACCAAACAGCAGTGAGCTCTCACCAGGGGCAGTAAGGATAGTCACAACATGCTGCCACTGCAGAAAAGAAAATCCTCAGCTTAAGCTTGTAAACACACACAGAAAGGATGTTATCACCACAACCCTGGCATGAGAAGTAGGTGGGGAGGCCATGAAGAGGCGGCTACTTTACACGTGCTTGAGAATTTAGTGCATGAGTAAAAACACGTAGACTTTTTAGGCCACTTAGTTCTGAGGTAAAGAAGTAGGAGTAAAAGTACATCTGTCGCAGCAGTTTCACAGAGCCCCTAACTCCCAAGAAATCATGAAATGCCAGAGTCCTATTCAAAAATGTTTACCTTGCACCTACTTTGCCAATGGTATCCAAGCTCCTTGGGTTTTTCTTCTCCAACCTAGTTCCCTGCCCACACTCTGAAGTGATTTTTGCAATTAGGCCTATGAGGAGACTTAAGGCTTTCTTGCTGATTGTATTGATACTATTGGAAGACACCAAAGGAACCCAATGAGAGGCCTGGTAGTCCACCTACAGCTAAAAGAACGTAAAACCAGACTCCTGACACACTTACACACACACACACACAATCACACCAGTTTCAAACCCAGAGCCATCACTGAACCAAGTAGATTCTATGCCAACGAAACCTGCAAAAGTACTTCCTGACAAGTCAGAAACTGCAGATCCTGACTAACTATAGACACATTAGAAACTTAGGATATAGTGAAGAGCTAGTATTTAGCAAATACCAACAATGTTCCAAAAACAGGATGCATACCATCTCACAACCAATCTGCACAACTGGGTGGCATTCTCCCCATTTTGTAAGGCACCTGAGGCCTAAGTTGACAGAAAGTAGCATCAGTATACAGTGGGCACCAGTGGCTCACACCTGTAATCCTGTCTACTCAGGAGGCTAACATGTAAGGACCGAGCTGAGCAGGAAAACCCGAGGCTCTAATTTGCAGTTAATGACCAAGATTCCAGTAGTGTAACTAGAGCTCAACATTGAGTAGGAAAGGCTAAGGGATAGACCTCTGGCCCGGAGTGCAAACTCCAACACATATACATATAGAACTAGATCAAATGGCAACCAAGTTGAGCCACCGGAGATAAGGCAACAGGAAATACTTGGTTCCACCAAGCACTGGTGACGTCCCAGCCATTTGCAGTCTGAGCCAGGGGCCTAGAGCCCCTCCGTGATGCTGATGGGCTCTCTACTCACACATCTGTCTCTGATACCACAATTCCACCCTCTCATGAGGCATATGCATTATTGTCTCCGAGAATTTTTCAGAGTCACAATCAAATCTTCCCAGGCCAGAGAAGGTTATCCCACCCATGTCCATGTTACACACTGAAACACACACCCCATCGTCCTCTGCTCCAAGAGCACCCACTCGTATCCTTGGCAAGATATCCCCAGGGGACTGCAGTTTCTGGAAAGGCACTTGCAAATTCTCTGAGCACCTGATCGAAGCTCTGTAGTCCTGGTCCTACATCCCTGAGAGGATTTTCCACTGGGCAAGCAGTAACACCAGAAATCCAACTAGCAGAGTGGACCCAGATTGCAAGCCACCTGAAGCTTGAACACAATGAGCCACAAACATAAACAATTCTCATCCTGCAACCCTCATCTGTCAACTGAAAACAAGCTCTTGCATTTTGAATTGAAGCTTAAAGAGGGATGTGGATGGAAGGTGCTTACTGAGAATAACTAGGGCCCCATGCTCTGGAAATTCCTCCCACTGTTCTACTATATGTTGGAGAAAATTAGCTGCATTTGTTTGGGTACCAGAAAGATTCCACTGCCATCAAAGGACAGAGAATTCACTTAAATGTTGATCAAGAGAGGCTTGAGGGGCTGGGGATATAGCCTAGTGGCAAGAGTGCCTGCCTCGGATATACGAGGCCCTAGGTTCGATTCCCCAGCACCACATATACAGAAAACGGCCAGAAGCGGCGCTGTGGCTCAAGTGGCAGAGTGCTAGCCTTGAGCGGGAAGAAGCCAGGGACGGTGCTCAGGCCCTGAGTCCAAGGCCCAGGACTGGCCAAAAAAAAAAAAAAAAAAAAAAAAAAAGAGAGGCTTGAATCTCAGGGACAGTGTACTGGCCATGAATTCAAGCCCCAAGACTGAGGAGAAAAAAAAATAGTAAAAATGCCAAGAAACCTGTAATCGTAGCTACTTAGAAGGCCAACCCAGGAAGAAAAGTCTCCAGGAGACTATTACATCCAAAACACCACTCAAAAACAAGAAGTAGGGGTGGGGAGGGTGGCTTGTCTAGTTTGCATGAAGACCTGGTCCAATTCCTCAACACCACATGAAGAGAAAATGCAGGAAGAGGTGTTGTGTCTCAAGTGGTAATGTGCTACCCTTGAGCAAAAAGAAGCGAGGAACATGCTGACAGCCTGAGTTCATTCCCCAGCACTGGCAGGAAGAAAAACAAAAACAAACAACAGCAACACAAAACACCAGAAGTAGCACTATGTGTAAATGAAGGGCAGGCCCTGGGCGAAAAGGAGCTCAGGGACAGCACCCAGGCCTTGAGTTCAAGCCCTAAGACCAGGCAGAAAAAGAAAAAGTAAGAAAAGCTGATTGCTCGTGGCACATGCCTCTCATCCTAGCTACTCAGGAGATGGTGATCTGAGTATCGCAGTTCTAACTCAAGCAAGGGAGGTAAGTCCATGAAACTGGGATCTGCAATTCACTACCAAAAACGCAAAATGGGGCTGTGGCACAAGTGGCAGAGGGCTGGCCTTGAGCAAAAAAAGCCGAGAGACAAGGCCCAGGCCCTGAGTTCAAACCCCGGGACACAGAGAGAGACAGAGAACCCAGACCCAGTTCTTTCAGGTCCTGCCTCAGACCAGGCTGTCGTTTTCCCTCATGCCATTTTCATCCTCCAGTAAACTGAACTAAAAGCATGTACACCTCAAAGTGGTGGCTTAGGTCCACTCTCCACACAGCTCGTCCATGTGTGGCATAAGGAGGACGGTGTGGCTCCCTAAACATAGAGCCATGGGGGGGGGGGGGGTCACTACCATCGCGGAACATGAAGGGGAGGGGGGCAGGCGAACGAAGGAAGGGCGGGTGGGCAAGGGCAGTCATTGCATTCCACGGTCATGTGTGAAAAGGGAAGTGTGGGTCGGGGGGAGACGCGGCTGGGGTGTGGAAGGGGCGACACAGGCCAAGATGCATTAGACGTTTTACACACCGCCATATTGGGCTAAGCCCCCTCAGGACACTTACTTAACCAATAATCAATAAAGAAGGGAAATGACAACTACTGTTCACACAATGCTAGGTTGAGTCTTCGGTCTCCACAGCCTCTGAAAGGGCAAAGCATGCATGTATGAAAGCAGGTCAACACACACCTCCATTTTGGGTCCTGACTCAAAAATGAAAAGCAAGCACTTCCGGCTTGGGTGCGCATGCGCTTTTGCCTCAGGGGTCGGCAGCGACTCGGCTTTCCACTCGGCTGACTTTGAAGTTATGAACAGCCTCTGAGGGAACGGGAGGAACACACGAGCAAGCGTTTTTCCCGCCACCAGAAGCCCGGCCCGGGACCAACACAATTTCCTCAGCCTCCTAGAGGTTCAGGAAGTATTTCTACAGCAGCGAGCAACCAATCGCAGCGCAGGTGCTAGCCTCCGTAGTAGCACTCTCATTGGATGCAAGATGACAGGGCGGGGCCTAGCCTGCCTGGGGTCCGCCCGGGGGCACTTGCAACACCATCAGAATACAGACCACGCTACCATCCGCACCTGTGTGAGGGACACACGCCAGCGAGATTCAAAAGCGGCGGCCGGCCAGGGCCTCAGTAGACGACGACCTCTTCCCGCCTCACGGGGCCTCCTCTACACCTGACACCTGACTGTCACCCGGTGCATGCAAGCACCAACCGGAGACCCCGCGCCAGCACCACCAGACCTACCACGCCACTCCCGACATCGCCCTCGCCTTGATGGACGCCAGCACCACGCCCTGCTGCCGACCGGAGACTGGGGGACCCAGCCCGGAGAAGCTCAGCCGAAAGAACCACCCGGGGCCGCCACCCAGCCTGCAAGACCCCTCCGAGGTGACACCCTGGTTCACACCAGAGCCTGCGGGACCCAGTCCAGCGAAGCGCAGCCGAAAGGACCCGCCGAGGCCGCCACCCAGCTCCGAAGACTCCTCCAAGGCGACACCGGCCCCCGCAGACACCCACAACGCCCTCACCTCCCTGGTGGTCCTGGCCACTGGGTGCGCCCTGCAGGTGCCCCTAGGCCACGTCGATCTGGTGCTGGAGCCTCCGCCAACCTCGGTCCTCACCGTGGACCTCCTAGGCCACAGGCTCGTTCTCATCCCCCAGGACCTCTTGGGCCCCAACCCCCAAGGGCAGCCCGGGACCTCATCCGATGGCCTACTCCTGGATGATTTGCTGGATACACGGCCTGAGGACGTCGTGGTCCGGCAAGGCCTCTGCTGCCAGCCCTTCCCCGACGTGGCCTGCCAGGAAGAGGTCTATACCGAGGATGCTGAAGACACCGAGGAAGCTCAAGACACTGAGGACTCTGATCCTGACTTCCTGGAGCCAAGTTGGTCCAGCCCTGAGCCTCAAGACCCCAGCCCACAACCTGGTCTTGCCAGTGCCCACCCTTCATCCAAGCAGTCACAACACTCAGTATGTATTCAACCCGGACTTCCACCTTTTGAGGTTTGTCCAAGGCTCACTGCTGAGGCCTCTCCCTCTGTCTCCCAGCCTGCTTTCAAATCTGACCAGCCCACCAAATCTACTGGTGTGCCCTATGCACCGTCCATGCCCTGTGCAAGGCTAGAGATGCTCGTGCTCAGACCTATTGCCTTCCTCCTCCTACTGTTTGGTTGAGGGTGGTAGGGGGTCTGGTAGAAGCTACCAATGTAACCTCCATAGTTAGGATTTGGTGTGTTGGTTCCCTTACTCGTTATTGGGTTTCTTTTTTGAGTTTGTCTGACTGTGTGTTTGTTTGTATCATTGCAGAATGTTTGAACTGGCTGACTAGGAAATCTGGAAGATGGCCTCAGCCTTAAAACACACTACTTGGAATATATATCGGCTTTGAGTTAGCTGTTAGATCCTTTTCCTGCAGAAGTCATCCTCAGTTTTTAGACTTCCACGCCATGTTTTTGCTTCAACCATCAGCTCCAGCACTTTGCCTTACAAGCTCACTTTTTCTCCAGTGCCCTACCATTGAATCTTTTGCATCATACGAATATAATCATTCTGCCAGCAACCAAACGCGTATGCCTGTATCCCGAGTTTTGCAGGCTGAGATCTGAAGGTCAAGCTTCAAGCAGCTCCAGCAAGATAGTTGTAAGTTTCTTAGCTTCAACTGATCAGAAAAAAAAAGCCAGAAAAGGAGCTGTAGCTCAAGTGGTAGAGTGCTAGCCTTGAGCACAAATGGTCAGGGACAGTGCCCAGGCAACGAGTTCAAGCCTGAGGACTGGCATCAGAAAAAGCTGCAAGTGGAGCTGTGGTTCAAGTGGTAGAGCGCTGGAGTTGAGGGAGTTGAACAAGCTAAGAGACAGAGTCCAGGCCTTGAATCAAGCCCTAGTACCAGCATACATATTCATTTAGTGGACGTTGGCCCTAGTCTCTGCTAATTCATCGCCACCATGGACTTACCTCCACCTGGCACCAATGGCTGATGCCTGTAATCCAGCTACTCAGGAAGTGGAGAGCTGACAATGAAGGTTCAAAGCCAGCCTGGAAAGGAAAGTCTTTGAGACTCTTTGCAAATGCTGGAACTGGAGCTGTGACTCGAATGCTACAGTGCTAGCCCTGAGCACAAATGCTCGAGGGACAGTGCCAGGGCCCTGAGTGCACATCCTAGGACCAGTACAAACAAACCAAGTTCCCTCGAGCAAATTTTCTACTATGCACGTTGGTGACTACAAAGCAAAAACCTTGAAACAGTGACCAGAGATCTTTGTTTTTCTATTATTAGCTTATCAAAGAATTGATGATTTTAAGTAGTGCGTTTTTGTTTTGTTTTTTACAAACCCTTCCACTATTGGTATATTTTTAAATGTTTTCTCCTGTACTGAAAACCTCTCAGTTCTAGGGTTTGATATTATATACTTATAAGATCCTAAGTCTACTTTGTTCATGGATACTAGTGTATAGACATAATTTCTTACATTACTCTGATCTACAACAGAATTATGTAATTTTTGAATACATATCTATGTATTTCTGGTTGGTTGGCAAGGACAATAATACCGGTAGATAAAGAGAATTTTGTGTGTTTTGATAAACACCTTTGTAGCTTACTTTTCCTGTCTTACACGCTCTATTGATGCTTCTAAGTTTTATCATTAAATAAAATGCTACTGTCCTTGGTTGGCAGATAACCCGTATCTTTACGGAGTAATTCGTTTTTCCTCCTAATCGTAGTGGGTGGGGGAAAAAAAAAATCACAGAAACTTACGTTGGATTTCTGTTTTGTTTTTCTAATTCTAATCCCTGGACTGTGTCCCATCCCCAAGCCTGACATGAAATCCAGGAAACTGGGGTCAAGTTCAGGCTTTTAGGGTCTGGGCCTTGAGTTCATGTCTCATGAGGCTATTTCAAGTTGCAGAGCATGAGATCACAACAAGTGTTCCATTCAAATCCCATGCCCTATGTTCACAAACCCAGGCTCTGAGTTCAAGTCCCAGGCAGTGAGTTTGAGTCTCTGGACTCCAAGTTCCAGTTGCAGGGCCTGAATACAAGGCCTATGTGTTGAGGTCAAGGCCTTGGCCCCATCTAGGAGGCCTGACCTTGGAGTTGAAGGGAATGAACCCCATTTCAAGGCCTAGGTCTCAAGTTCAAGTCCAGGCCCCCAATTTCTCCCCAGGCACCGAATGTCCAGTGCCAGGCCTGAGTTAAAGTTCTGGCTGTGAATTCCGGACGGTGACCCAGTGTTCAAGGCTCAGGCCTCAGGTTCAGTTCCAGGACCCAAGTTGAAATCCCAGGAGGTGTGTGAAAGGCTCAGGCCCCAATCCAAGGCCTGGCTTCAAGTTCATGGCCAGGGCCCACAATTCAAAGCCCAGACCTCGAGTTCCAGTCTCAGGCCCTGAGCGCCAGTTGGAGCAGCCGAAATCAGTTCAGGTCCCGAGTTCATGTTCTAGGACCTGAATTCAGTTCAGGGCCCCAGATCCAAGTTCAAGTCCCTGGCCCTAATTATATGGCCCAGCCCCAATATCAACGCCTTGGGACCAAAAGCAACTCTAAAACATGACGTTCATTCCCAAGTACAAAATCAAGTCCCCGGGCTGGCGTTCAAATCCCAATCCACGAGATTAAGGATCAAGCTCGCATTGTTCGAGTCCCATGCCATGATTTCAATGCTTGGTCCCCATGTTCAGATCCCAGGCCCTGAGTTCAGAGCCCAGGCTCTCATGTGAACTCAAATTCAAGCCCTAGGCCTGAAACATTGCAAAGGCCTAAGTTCGAGTTCCAAGGCCCATGTGCAAGTCCCAGTCCCCAAGTTCACATCCCAGCCATGGAGTCACGGCCAAGGTCCAAGTTTGTGTTCCAGACCTTGAGTTCAAGATCTGGGGCTCGAGTTCAAGTTGCAGGCCTGAGAGTAGGGCTCAGGCCTGAGCTCTACTCCCCATCCCAGGTTAAGGCCCACGTTCCTAGTTTCAGACCCAGGACTCTAGTTAAATCCCTGGTTCAAGGTTCAAGTCCCAAATCCTGATTACAATTCTCAGGCCTCAAGTTCAGGACCCAGGACTGGAGTTCAAGGCGTAGGCCTTCAGTTCAAGTTCCAAGACCCGACTTCAATTCCACAGACTTGAGTTCGAAGCCCAGGACCCGAGTTCAAGACCTAGGCTTTGGAGTTGAAGTCCTAGGCCTCAATTGCAAGTGGCAGAACGTTAGGGCAAGGCTCAGGCTGACATTTCAGGTTCCAATCCTTCAGTTGAGGGTCCAGGCCATGAACTCAAGTCACAGGCCTGAACTGAAGGCTAATGCCCAAGTTCAAGTCCCAGGCACTGAGTTCTAGTCCTAAGCCACGAGTTCTAGTTGCAGGCCTATGAGGAAGGCCCAGGCCTGGCTTAAAGTCCCAACTGCCATTGCAAGACACAGCGGCCAAGTTCAAGTGTCAGGCTCTGAGTCAAGTCCCAAGCCCTGAATTCAAATCGCAGGCCCGAGTCAGTCAGGACCTAAGCATTCAATTCATGGCTCAGGCTGCTAGGGCAATCCTAAGAACCATGTTGAAGTCCCAGGCCCCGCATTCAGGATGCAATCCCCGAGTTCAAGTCTGTGACAACCACTTCATTCTTAGACTAAGACTTGAAAGCCCAGGCTAGAAGGTCAAGGCCCAGGCTGAGAGTTCAAGGCCCAGGACTCAAATTCAAATCACAGGCCATGAGTTCAAGTACAGGGCTCAGATGTTTAGGCCTAGGTTTAGAGTTCAAGTCACAGGCACTGAGTTCATGACCTGGAGGGGGTCACTACGCAATTCTACAAGTCCTTTAAAGAAGAATACTCATACTCCTCAAGCTCTTCTGAGAAATAGAAGGAGAGGAAGTTATCACAAACTCATTTTCAGAAGCCAGTGTCATACTCATCCCCAAGCCAGGCTCGAGTTTAAGGCCTCGGCTGGGAAATCAAGGCCCACTTCAAGCCCAGACCTCAAGTTCAAGTCCCGGGCCTTGAGTTCAAACATGGGACTGGGTTCAAGTCCCAGGTCAAGAATACAAGTCTCTTGCCTATACTTCATGTCCCAGACCCTGAGTCCTAGTCCTGGGCCCCAACTTGAAATCCCAGGACATGTGTTCAAAGCTTCACTCCCAATTCGAGACCTGGGCCCTGAGTTCATGGCCCAGGCGCTCAATGCAGGGGCCTGTCCCTGAATTGAGGTCCAGACTCGGAGTTCCACTTCCATGCTCCAAGTTGAAGTCCAGGCCCCAATTTAAGGCCCAGTGCTGCTATCAGGGCCCAAGGCCCAATCCCTGAGTTCACGTCCCAGATCCTTAGTTCACAGTCCATTTACTGAATTCAAGGCCTGAGCCCTGATTAGAAGGCACAGGCTGCAGAATCAAAGCACAGGCCTGGAGTTCAAATCTCAACCCAGAATTCAAGGATCAGGCTCTGAATCCCAGGCCCAGGCATGGAGCTCAGGGGTGCAAAGACTCAAGGTTAAGTTCCCGGCCTGAAAGCAATGCCTGGGCCACGGTTCAAATTCCAAACCCTGTGTCCAATACCCAGGCCTACAGTTTACATACATCCCAGCCCCTGAATGCAAGACCAAGGTCCAAGTTCCTATCCCGGGCCCCGAGTTCAAGTTCCAGACTGGAGAGGAAGGCCCAGGCCTGAGTTCTAGTCCCCATGCCCAAGTTAAAGCATTAAGGCCCAGGGCTCTAGTTCAATGCCTTGCCCAGAGTTCAAGTCCCAAGTCCTGATTTCAGTTCTTTGGCCTCAAGTTCAGGGGTCCAAAGACCTAAGGTTAAGTTCCCAGCCTGAAAGCAATGCCTGGGCCACGGTTCAAATTCCAAACCCCGTGTCCTATTCCCAGGCCTAGAGTTCACATCCCAGCCCCTGAATGCAAGACCAAGGTCCAAGTTCCTATCCCGGGGCTTGAGTTCAAGTTCCAGGCTGGAGAGGAAGGCCCAGGCCTGAGTTCTAGTCCCCATGCCCAAGTTAAAGCATTAAGGCCCAGGGCTCTAGTTCAATGCCTGGCCCAGAGTTCAAGTCGCAAGTCCTGATTTCAGTTCTGTGGCCTCAAGTTCAAGGGTTCCAAAGACCTAAGGTTAAGTTCCCAGCGTGAAAGCAATGCCTGGGCCATGGTTCAAATTCCAAACCCCGTGTCCTATTCCCAGGCCTAGAGTTCACATCCTAGCCCCTGAATGCAAGACCAAGGTCCAATTTCATATCCCGGGGCTTGAGTTCAAGTTCCAGGCTGGAGAGGAAGGCCCAGGCCTGAGTTCTAGTCCCCATGCCCAAGTTAAAGCATTAAGGCCCAGGGCTCTAGTTCAATGCCTGGCCCAGAGTTCAAGTCCCAAGTCCTGATTTCAGTTCTGTGGCCTCAAGTTCAGGACCCAGGATTTTAGTTCATGGCCCAGGCCTTTTACTTCAAGTCCCAAGCTTTCACTTTAATTCCACAGACTAGAGTTCAAGTTCCAGGCTGTGAGGTCCAGGCCGTGACCCTCAGAAAAGGGCCGCGATATGTGGTTCAATTCCAGGCCCCGGGGGGGTAGTCCCAGTCCCCAGTTCCTAGCAAAGGCCCTCAGTATAAATGCCAAGCTAAGAGTTCATTGCCTAGTCCCCCAAATCAAGCCCACACTTTGAGTTAAAGTCTGAGGCCCATCTTTTCAGTCCCCAGCCCCAGAGTTCCAGTCGCTGGACCCGTAAGTTCATGATGTGGCCCCTGAGTTCAAGTCCTAAGCCTGGAGTCCAAGCCCCAGGCCCAAAGTCAAGGCCCAGGCTGTAAGTTCAAGTCCAGGCCCCCATTAATGGCATAGGCCTGAGTTCAAATGCAACCTGTGACATCTAGGCCGAGGTCCCAATTCCAAGTATGGACTTGGACAACATTCCCAGGCCCCCACTTCCAAGAGTTTGGGTTGAAGGCCCCGAGTTCATGGCCTGGGCCATGAGTTCAACTTTCAAGCCCCGTGTTTGTTTCCAGCCCCCAGTTCAAATCTCAGAACTGAAAGAAAAGGCTCAGGCCAGAGTTCTTGTTCCACAGCCCATGATCAAGTTGCAGGCCCCAAGTTCAGGTCTCAGGCCTGAATTGCAGGCCAAGGTCAGATTTTATGTCCCTGACCACAAGTCAAGTCCCGGGAATCAAGTTCATGTGTCAGATCCTTAGGTCAACTCACAGGCCCCCATTTCAATGTCCAGCCTGGATCTCCTGGTCCAGGCTCAGATTTAAAGTCCAGGCCATGATGTCACATACCAGGCCCTGAGATCAAAGTCCCGTCACTGAGTTCAAGTCTCTGGCCTCGAGTTCAAGTCCGAGGCATCCAGCTAACATCCTGGATAGTACAGTCCCGATATCCAAGTTCAGGCCCCAATTTCCAGGCCTAAGCCCCAACTTCATGGCCCAGGCCCTGAGTTCAAAGGCAAGGAAGAGAATCCACGGCCCAGGCACCAAATTCTAGGCACAGGTTCGGAATTCCAGTTCCAGAGACCAATTTCAGGGCCCAGGACAAAGACTGAGACCCGACTCCCAGTCCTAGGTCTCTAGTGCAAATTCCTGGCTATGAATTCAAGTCCAAGGCCATGATTTCAAGTCCAAGGCCTGCAGTAGAAATCCCAGGCCCTGGCTTCAATCCAAGTTCCTGAGTTCACAGCCAAGGCCCAGACTTGAATGCCCGGGCCCAAGTTCAAGTCCCAGGCCATGAGTTCAGGGCCATGAAAAAGTTCAATTCTCAGGTGCTGAGTTCAAGGCTCAGGTCGACAATTCAGGTCCCAGGCCTCGAGTTCACGGCCCACTCCAGAGCTCAAGGCCCAGGTCTTGAATTCAGGGCCCAGGCTTCGAGATCAAGGACTAATCCCTGAGTTCAAAGCCCATGCCTCAATGTCAAGGGCCAGCACTGATAAAATGTCCATGCCCTAATTTCCAGTCCTAGGCCCCAAGTTAAATGCCCAGGTCCTGAGTTCAAGGCCAAGGCCCGGAACTCAAGTCTGAGGCCAAAATTCAAGTCGCAGGCATTGAACTCAAGTCTAGGCCAAGAAGTAAAAGTTCCAGACCCAGCATCACGTCACAGGCCAGAGTTCAAGTCCCAGGCCACAAGATCAACGCAAAGGCCCAGAGTTCAATGCCCACTCTGAGCTCAAGGCCCCGGTCATGAGTTCAATTCCCAAGCCCTAAGTTAATGTTGCAGGCCCTGAGTTCAAGTAGAGCTCAGAGTTCCAGGACAAAGCAGAGATCAAGTCCCAGACCCTGAGGTCAATCCTAGGCCTCAGGCTTAAGTCCCAAGCATTGAACTCAAGTCCCACGCCCAGAGTTAAATTTCCAGCCCAGCATTCAAGTCACAGGCCTTGACTTCAAGTCCCAGGTGCAGCGATCAAGACACAGGCCCCAGCTCAAAGCCCAAGCCCAGAGTTCAAGTTCCAGGAACTGAGTGTAAGTCTGAAGTGCCTGTTATAAGTCACAGGTTGAATACAAAGCCCAGCCCGGGGATCAATGCCTCGTACTCAAGTTCAAGTCCCAAGCTGTGAGTAAAACTACCATGTCCTGAATTCAGGTCCCAGGCTTCAAGTTCAAGGACCAGTCTCTGAGTTCAAAGTCTAGGCATGGAATCCAAGGGTGAGGTTCTAAGTAGAAGGCCCAGGATCTGGATTACAGTTCCAGAGGCAAGTTCAAGTCCCAGGCAACAGATCAAGTCCAAGCCCTGAGTTCAAGTGCTAAGCCCATTCCATTCCCAGCCATTTAACTCAGGTCCCAAGCCCAGAGTCAAAGTTCCAGGCCCAGCATTCCTTTCTCAATGCTTGAGTTCAAGGTCCTGGCCCCATGGTCCATTCCAGGCCAGAGTTCAAGTCCAAGGCCCCAAGATCCAGGCCCAGGCCCTGAGATCAAGTCCCAGCAGCTGAGTTCAAGGCCCATGTCCACAGTTCAAGGCCTGGGCCCCCATTGGGGGAACTCTGTTTCTTAGGTCCTTTCACTCATTCAGTCAGCCAATGTTACTGAGCAGATACCGAAGCCAGACACAAAGGTCGGGGGAAAGCAGGTTTCTAAGGAATTCTGTTAAGTTCTTAGAATTAAGCTTTAGCAATGAAACCAGCAGAATTTCTTTGGCCATTGAGCCGTTTCCATGGTAATCCCCATCCAGACTACATCATGGGGGATTTCACACGTAATCACAGGCTGACGCACAGCTCCTGATACCGGCTCTGTAAAACATGCTTGGCTGTACCACAGAGAGCCAGAGGGAGCTAATCTGACCAGCCAAGGCCTTGAACCCTGCTTCATAATCAGAAGACCTTGACAACAAAGAGGCTCAGGTGAAGAAAGGACAGAGTTCCCATGCCCTTCAACAACGGTGCCTTCCACTTTAGAATGGTTGTCAATTGTGGTTATAGACATGGCAAAACACACACACACACACACACACACACACACACACACACAGTGGCTTAGAAGTGGAATGCTACACCATAGTGCAAGACATAGACTGGGACTCTGTTGCTGAGACAGAAGATTGATGGGAGAAGTTTTGTATAGGGAATTACACTCTATTGCCACCCTCCCTCCACACAGCACCTGCCTTCTGTCTTCCCCCAGCAGCCACATCTGGGAAGGGGAGGGGAGGGGACTCTGGTACAGGGGCAGAAGGAGGACAGGCGAGGTCTCTAATACCCAGCCCTCTCTCCAGACTGGACTGTGGAAAAGACCAGACCCAACCTCCCAGAGGGCCTTTCAGGATGAGGGGCCAGCTGAAAGATGCTCATGGAAGAGCCTTGAGGTCAGAGAAATCAACTCAAGGACCAGCCCGTGCATCTTACCACTGAACAAAGCAAGGCAAGACAAGGAAGAACTTCATTCCAGGCCAGAGTGAGGGAGGCCTAATCTGAGCCTAGATACTGAGTCATGCAACCTTCCTTGCTCTGTGAATTGTGTTTCTCTTTGTTGGTTGGCCATCCAGACTCATGGCTTCCAAATGCCCTGGATAGAAAGAACTGGGCTTCACAAGGTACTCAGGCACTGGGAGCCAGGAGAGAGCCAGTACCAAGCAAGTGCCCCCTTTCAGCCTCTGTGGTTGTCACGTGACCTCCCACCTTTCCCTTCTTTACCCTGGAATCAAAGGCTGAGTCCCTGCCACATATAGATGGCTCCCTCCTACCGACTCAGGTAGCTGAGATCTGAGGCTCAACATTTGATGCCAGCTCATGGTGAACAGACCAACACTAAGCATATCTTGGCCTTTCTTGGGGCCAAGCCAGTGAGCATTCTTACTTTCTCGCTGCGGAGACTACTACATCAACAGCCATGGTAGCCTCCTCGATCAACAGGCCATTGGATCATATAGTCAGTGGACAATCACTGCTCTTCTTTTCCCTCCTAGCCACTAAAGTGAAGGGGTGAGAGGAGCAGACTGTACCAGGCTTGCATAGTGTTAGCACAGAACAGAGACAGGACCACAGTTTGAGCAGAGAAGCATTAGTAACACATGAAGAAAAACATTAGTAATAGATGAAACCCCATCTTGGAGGTCAAATTGGCTTAAATCCCCAATTTTCCAGCCCTAAGATAACTTCAGGCAGCATAGTTTACATCTCTGAATAGCAGCTTCTCCCACAACATGAGGTGGCACTTTTGTTCTAAAATTAACATGAAAGTGTCGAGTGGGACATGGGGTACTTGGAGAATCTCAGCACCTGCCCAGCCTCACCACATCTATAAAGGAAGGAACATTAACAAAAAAAAAAGCAATCAGGGAACAAATATCAGCCCAGTTCTACAGTGTCCTCGGAGGAGCAGCCAGAAGATAGAAAAACCCAGACAAGAGCTTGTTTTAAAAGACAAAGAAAAATATGATTAAGCAGGGCTGAGAATGCTGTAATGGAAGAATGAAAATACATTCCTTCCCAGGACACTTGCATGTCAGCAGCTGATAGGGGCAGGAGTGGCCATCCCAAGGCCATGGGCACCTCCAATTGCCCGGCAGAGCATATGGGTCCTTGTGGACAATGGGCAGGCGAGAAGGGGCCAGGCCAGGGCCATCAGGGAAGGGCAGCCTTTCTGGGCAATGGGGTGGGGTCCCCAGGTCTGCAGCCTATGACTTGGGACTATGTGGCTTGGACTCTGTGCAGCAGTGGCTCCTTCTCATGCATCCTCTTTTTGTAAACTGGAGGGCAGTTGCAACGGCAATCACTTCCAGGTCCCAGGGAGGCAGCTGACCTGGATGGAATAAGGCTCAGAAAGGTAAAGGATTGCTCCTAAGATCACAGTGCTAGTGTGGTGTGTTGAGGCTAGGCCGATGAGAGCTCTCCCAGTCTTCATCCCCAGCCAAGGAGACTGTGTAATCACCTGGGCCTGAGAACAGCTCTGAGGTGAGCCTAATGGCCTGTGGCCCAGGAGCTAGTTTTCTCAGCCCCTCAACCTGATCCTCCACCACCTGGCCCTGTCCTCTCTCCCCCTGCCAATCCCCCACCCCTGACACAACATGTGGGAGTCCTCCTTCAGATGTCCACGCCCTTGCTCCCTCTCTGCGAAGCCAACCATGGCCAGCTTCCTGTCTGTCTCAGATTCCCTGTCTTCCTTGTACCTTCTCTTCCCCTGTTCTACTAGCTTGGTCCAACTCTCCTCAGCTGGGTCTGGGGTCAGGGCACGTGGGCTGACCTTGCACATCCTAGCTTCCTGCCCCTCCCAAAGGCCTCCCCAGCTATTAGCCCTGTGAAGGGTCTTCTGCTCTCAGATGGGACATCTAGTCGCCAATGAGGGGATGGTGCATGCAGTCAAGGGGCAGTTACCTCTGGAAAGAGGGTCTAAAACACCCCACCACAAGGCTCTAAGTATTAAATGCCAGAGCATACAAAAAGCAGCTAGCAGCTGGAGGGAGCGGGCCTCACACCTGTAATCCTAGCTACTCAGGGAGCTGAGATCTGAGGATACCACTGCCAAGCCAACCTGTGCAAACTGAAAAGACTACTCTCAACTTAACTAACAAAACGCCTGAACTAGAGAGGTGGATCAAGTGATAGTGCGCCAACCTTGAGCCAGAAACAACTAAGCAAAAGCTTAGCTGGGAATGTGAGAATGGTACAGTGCTTGCCTACCATGCATGAAGCCCTGGGTTCAATTCCTTAGGACCCCATAAACAGAAAAATCTAGAAGTTACTATGTGGTGCAAGAGGTACAGTGCTAGCCTTAAGTATAAAAAAGCCAGTGACAGTGCCCAGGCCCTGATTCCCAAGCGCCAGGGCTGGCAACGAACAAACAACAGAACAAAGCACATCAAAAGCCTTAAGTCCTGAGTTCAAGCCCTACTACTACCAGCAAAATAAAATAATGTAATACTACTACTACTACTACTAATACTAATGATAATAACAGCTGAGTGCTGGTGGCTCATGCCTGTAATCACAACTACTCAGGAGAGTGAGATCTGAAGACTGAGGTTCAGAGCTAGTCTGAGCCGGGAAAGTCCATGACATCCATTGCTCCAATTAACCAGCAATAGGCCAGAAGTGACCAGGTACCGGTGGTTCATTTCTGTAATCCTGGCTACTCAGGAGGCTGGGATCTGTAGAGCAAAGATCAAAGTCAGCCCAGGTAGGAAAGGCCATGAGAATTTTTTCTCCAGTAAACCTCCTGAAAATTGGAAGTGGAGCTGTGGCTCAAAGTGGTAGAGCACTAGCCTTGAGCAAAAGAGTTCAGGGACACAGGCTAGGTCCTGAGTTCAAGCACCAGAACTGACACAACACCACCACCAGCAGTAGCAGCCAGGACCTTATGTGGCATATCCTAAATGTTCTTAATTTTCTTCTCTCATTCCCTGGTAATACTCCCTCCCCCTCAAGGACCTCTCTCTGCCTCCTCCAGGTCTACCCTGAACTGTGAAATCTGGGTAGGGTACAGTTTCAGGCTGCAGATGCTATGACAGCACGGCTTAAACTGAATTACACTGAAACCAGAGAAGCCTTCATGTCTCCCAGGGAGTTCAAAAGTATTGGCCCTATAACTGCACTCTGGACCGGAAAAGGCATTCAGTCTGCTCACAAGTCCTTCGGCTCACGCTCTAGGGCAGCTTTCTGCCCTTTGAAATAAGCTCATTCCTTATGCCCACACATTTGGGAATCCAGGATTGAATATTAGCTCTATTACACAAAGCCCATTTCTAAGGTATTTCTTTGCATGCTATCAGAGTCCTGTGTAATTTCATCTCTCCACAGAATCAGTCTTGTTTGTACAGACGAGGCCTTAGGCTCCTATGAGAAAGAACAGATGAAGGAGAGAATGACAAGAAGCAAGGTATCATATGCCAAGTTCCATAGGAACTTGCGCACTGATTTTTCCATTTCTTTGAAAAGTACCACTGGGAGTTTGATGCAATAACTCTATGCAGTGCTTGGGCCAATATGGTCAATTTCTAAATTTTTGTTCTTATTTAACAGGTGATATAGAGAGGGGTTAATTTCCGTAAGTCAGGTAATGAGTATATTTATTTGGACAATGTCACCCCTTTCCTTCACTCTCTCACAGTTTTTCTGCCTGTCCCCACAGACATGTTGCACAGTTCTTTATCAACATACTGTTTAAAGAGTACCACTCTTGCATTTGTTCACCTTTGTCCCTCCAATTAATATGGCCATTTCAATGGTGTCATTTCTGTCTGTCTCTAAGCCTGGGCATGCTTTCATATTTCTAGGTCTCCCATTTCTTTCATTAAGATTTTATAAGTTAATCTTGCTGAGACACTCCCAGAACAGAGAGACAAATGATCGATGGTCTCCCTGATATGCGGGTGTTAGAATTAAAATGTAAAGAGACAGAACAAAGTAAACAGGTCTCAAGATACCAAAATTCAGAAAAACCAAGTGAAGAGGACACAGAATGAGTGGAAAGTGAGTGAGAATAGTAATAACAGAAACAACAACAATAATATATCAGAGGGGACCATTGCTATATTGGACAGGGATGAAAGGGAATTAAGCAACTCATAGGTAGGAATGGAAAGGAAGGAAAGAGTGAAAGAGGGAACAGATGTTGCTAAACAAAAGGAACGTAATGCACATCATCTGACATGGAGAAAATGATTTATTGTTAAAGTTCCTAAGTCTGCATAAGCTATGTAGAGTAAAATGATAATTTTCATCATTGTGAAAGTTAAAATGTATACTGCGATATATATACGTAAATGTGTGTGGGGGGGGGTGGGAAACTTAAACCCAGGAAGAAAGATTCTATCACTTTCACTGTTTCATTGTTTGATTTGCACCTTCTCGGTGAAGTTAACACCTAGTTATTTTGTTTTTTTGCAGGCTACTGTGAATGGGACTGTTTTCCTGATTTCTTTCTCAGCCTACTCATTATTGGCTATAGAAAAGCTACTGAATTTTGTATGCTGGTTTTAGATCGGCTAAATGAATAAAAATACTTATAAGCAGTAGAAGTTTCCTGGTAGGATTATAATACTTTATCTGCAATAGAGACAATTTGAGTTCTTCTTTCCCTATTTGAATCTTTCTTTCTCCTGCCTTATCTTTGGCTAGGATTTCTAGTACCTTACTGAATAAAAAATTGGCACAAATTCACTCTTAAAAAATAAAGACATATTTCACTCCAGACAGCTACAACAGGCATAAAACAGCATAAAAAGTATTTGATTGGCAGGAAGGGTAGAACTATCTCCTTTCCCTTTTCCTGTTTAAAAAAATATTATATTAGGTATGAACTCAGAGACTTGCACTTAGTAAGCAAGCGCTTTACCACTTGAACCAGGCCTCCAGCCTGTCATCATTTTTAGAGACAAAGAAGTTGCTGTCCGTGTGATTACTCACATCGTCTTCCGTGTCTTTGTACAAAGTATTCAAACAAGATAGAGAAACAAATATCGCCTTTTGGAAAATGCGTCTCTTGAATTAAGAAACATACACTGCAGGGAACATCACCAAACAGCAGTGAGCTCTCACCAGGGGCAGTAAGGATAGTCACAACATGCTGCCACTGCAGAAAAGAAAATCCTCAGCTTAAGCTTGTAAACACACACAGAAAGGATGTTATCACCACAACCCTGGCATGAGAAGTAGGTGGGGAGGCCATGAAGAGGCGGCTACTTTACACGTGCTTGAGAATTTAGTGCATGAGTAAAAACACATAGACTTTTTAGGCCACTTAGTTCTGAGGTAAAGAAGTAGGAGTAAAAGTACATCTGTCGCAGCAGTTTCACAGAGCCCCTAACTCCCAAGAAATCATGAAATGCCAGAGTCCTATTCAAAAATGTTTACCTTGCACCTAGTTTGCCAATGGTATCCAAGCTCCTTGGGTTTTTCTTCTCCAACCTAGTTCCCTGCCCACACTCTGAAGTGATTTTTGCAATTAGGCCTACGAGGAGACTTCAAGGCTTTCTTGCTGATTGTATTGATACTATTGGAAGACACCAAAGGAACCCAATGAGAGGCCTGGTAGTCCACCTACAGCTAAAAGAACGTAAAACCAGACTCCTGACACACTTACACACACACACACACAATCACACCAGTTTCAAACCCAGAGCCATCACTGAACCAAGTAGATTCTATGCCAACGAAACCTGCAAAAGTACTTCCTGACAAGTCAGAAACTGCAGATCCTGACTAACTATAGACACATTAGAAACTTAGGATATAGTGAAGAGCTAGTATTTAGCAAATACCAACAATGTTCCAAAAACAGGATGCATACCATCTCACAACCAATCTGCACAACTGGGTGGCATTCTCCCCATTTTGTAAGGCACCTGAGGCCTAAGTTGACAGAAAGTAGCATCAGTATACAGTGGGCACCAGTGGCTCACACCTGTAATCCTGTCTACTCAGGAGGCTAACATGTAAGGACCGAGCTGAGCAGGAAAACCCGAGGCTCTAATTTGCAGTTAATGACCAAGATTCCAGTAGTGTAACTAGAGCTCAACATTGAGTAGGAAAGGCTAAGGGATAGACCTCTGGCCCGGAGTGCAAACTCCAACACATATACATATAGAACTAGATCAAATGGCAACCAAGTTGAGCCACCGGAGATAAGGCAACAGGAAATACTTGGTTCCACCAAGCACTGGTGACGTCCCAGCCATTTGCAGTCTGAGCCAGGGGCCTAGAGCCCCTCCGTGATGCTGATGGGCTCTCTACTCACACATCTGTCTCTGATACCACAATTCCACCCTCTCATGAGGCATACGCATTATTGTCTCCGAGAATTTTTCAGAGTCACAATCAAATCTTCCCAGGCCAGAGAAGGTTATCCCACCCATGTCCATGTTACACACTGAAACACACACCCCATCGTCCTCTGCTCCAAGAGCACCCACTCGTATCCTTGGCAAGATATCCCCAGGGGACTGCAGTTTCTGGAAAGGCACTTGCAAATTCTCTGAGCACCTGATCGAAGCTCTGTAGTCCTGGTCCTACATCCCTGAGAGGATTTTCCACTGGGCAAGCAGTAACACCAGAAATCCAACTAGCAGAGTGGACCCAGATTGCAAGCCACCTGAAGCTTGAACACAATGAGCCACAAACATAAACAATTCTCATCCTGCAACCCTCATCTGTCAACTGAAAACAAGCTCAGGCATTTTGAATTGAAGCTTAAAGAGGGATGGGGATGGAAGGTGCTTACTGAGAATAACTAGGGCCCCATGCTCTGGAAATTCCTCCCACTGTTCTACTATATGTTGGAGAAAATTAGCTGCATTTGTTTGGGTACCAGAAAGATTCCACTGCCATCAAAGGACAGAGAATTCACTTAAATGTTGATCAAGAGAGGCTTGAATCTCAGGGACAGTGTACTGGCCATGAATTCAAGCCCCAAGACTGAGGAGAAAAAAAAATAGTAAAAATGCCAAGAAACCTGTAATCGTAGCTACTTAGAAGGCCAACCCAGGAAGAAAAGTCTCCAGGAGACTATTACATCCAAAACACCACTCAAAAACAAGAAGTAGGGGTGGGGAGGGTGGCTTGTCTAGTTTGCATGAAGACCTGGTCCAATTCCTCAACACCACATGAAGAGAAAATGCAGGAAGAGGTGTTGTGTCTCAAGTGGTAATGTGCTACCCTTGAGCAAAAAGAAGCGAGGAACATGCTGACAGCCTGAGTTCATTCCCCAGCACTGGCAGGAAGAAAAACAAAAACAAACAACAGCAACACAAAACACCAGAAGTAGCACTATGTGTAAATGAAGGGCAGGCCCTGGGCGAAAAGGAGCTCAGGGACAGCACCCAGGCCTTGAGTTCAAGCCCTAAGACCAGGCAGAAAAAGAAAAAGTAAGAAAAGCTGATTGCTCGTGGCACATGCCTCTCATCCTAGCTACTCAGGAGATGGTGATCTGAGTATCGCAGTTCTAACTCAAGCAAGGGAGGTAAGTCCATGAAACTGGGATCTGCAATTCACTACCAAAAACGCAAAATGGGGCTGTGGCACAAGTGGCAGAGGGCTGGCCTTGAGCAAAAAAAGCCGAGAGACAAGGCCCAGGCCCTGAGTTCAAACCCCGGGACACAGAGAGAGACAGAGAACCCAGACCCAGTTCTTTCAGGTCCTGCCTCAGACCAGGCTGTCGTTTTCCCTCATGCCATTTTCATCCTCCAGTAAACTGAACTAAAAGCATGTACACCTCAAAGTGGTGGCTTAGGTCCACTCTCCACACAGCTCGTCCATGTGTGGCATAAGGAGGACGGTGTGGCTCCCTAAACATAGAGCCATGGGGGGGGGGGGGTCACTACCATCGCGGAACATGAAGGGGAGGGGGGCAGGCGAACGAAGGAAGGGCGGGTGGGCAAGGGCAGTCATTGCATTCCACGGTCATGTGTGAAAAGGGGAAGTGTGGGTCGGGGGGAGACGCGGCTGGGGTGTGGAAGGGGCGACACAGGCCAAGATGCATTAGACGTTTTACACACCGCCATATTGGGCTAAGCCCCCTCAGGACACTTACTTAACCAATAATCAATAAAGAAGGGAAATGACAACTAATGTTCACACAATGCTAGGTTGAGTCTTCGGTCTCCACAGCCTCTGAAAGGGCAAAGCATGCATGTATGAAAGCAGGTCAACACACACCTCCATTTTGGGTCCTGACTCAAAAATGAAAAGCAAGCACTTCCGGCTTGGGTGCGCATGCGCTTTTGCCTCAGGGGTCGGCAGCGACTCGGCTTTCCACTCGGCTGACTTTGAAGTTATGAACAGCCTCTGAGGGAACGGGAGGAACACACGAGCAAGCGTTTTTCCCGCCACCAGAAGCCCGGCCCGGGACCAACACAATTTCCTCAGCCTCCTAGAGGTTCAGGAAGTATTTCTACAGCAGCGAGCAACCAATCGCAGCGCAGGTACTAGCCTCCGTAGTAGCACTCTCATTGGATGCAAGATGACAGGGCGGGGCCTAGCCTGCCTGGGGTCCGCCCGAGGGCACTTGCAACACCATCAGAATACAGACCACGCTACCATCCGCACCTGTGTGAGGGACACACGCCAGCGAGATTCAAAAGCGGCGGCCGGCCAGGGCCTCAGTAGACGACGACCTCTTCCCGCCTCACGGGGCCTCCTCTACACCTGACACCTGACTGTCACCCGGTGCATGCAAGCACCAACCGGAGACCCCGCGCCAGCACCACCAGACCTACCACGCCACTCCCGACATCGCCCTCGCCTTGATGGACGCCAGCACCACGCCCTGCTGCCGACCGGAGACTGGGGGACCCAGCCCGGAGAAGCTCAGCCGAAAGAACCACCCGGGGCCGCCACCCAGCCTGCAAGACCCCTCCGAGGTGACACCCTGGTTCACACCAGAGCCTGCGGGACCCAGTCCAGCGAAGCGCAGCCGAAAGGACCCGCCGAGGCCGCCACCCAGCTCCGAAGACTCCTCCAAGGCGACACCGGCCCCCGCAGACACCCACAACGCCCTCACCTCCCTGGTGGTCCTGGCCACTGGGTGCGCCCTGCAGGTGCCCCTAGGCCACGTCGATCTGGTGCTGGAGCCTCCGCCAACCTCGGTCCTCACCGTGGACCTCCTAGGCCACAGGCTCGTTCTCATCCCCCAGGACCTCTTGGGCCCCAACCCCCAAGGGCAGCCCGGGACCTCATCCGATGGCCTACTCCTGGATGATTTGCTGGATACACGGCCTGAGGACGTCGTGGTCCGGCAAGGCCTCTGCTGCCAGCCCTTCCCCGACGTGGCCTGCCAGGAAGAGGTCTATACCGAGGATGCTGAAGACACCGAGGAAGCTCAAGACACTGAGGACTCTGATCCTGACTTCCTGGAGCCAAGTTGGTCCAGCCCTGAGCCTCAAGACCCCAGCCCACAACCTGGTCTTGCCAGTGCCCACCCTTCATCCAAGCAGTCACAACACTCAGTATGTATTCAACCCGGACTTCCACCTTTTGAGGTTTGTCCAAGGCTCACTGCTGAGGCCTCTCCCTCTGTCTCCCAGCCTGCTTTCAAATCTGACCAGCCCACCAAATCTACTGGTGTGCCCTATGCACCATCCATGCCCTGTGCAAGGCTAGAGATGCTCGTGCTCAGACCTATTGCCTTCCTCCTCCTACTGTTTGGTTGAGGGTGGTAGGGGGTCTGGTAGAAGCTACCAATGTAACCTCCATAGTTAGGATTTGGTGTGTTGGTTCCCTTACTCGTTATTGGGTTTCTTTTTTGAGTTTGTCTGACTGTGTGTTTGTTTGTATCATTGCAGAATGTTTGAACTGGCTGACTAGGAAATCTGGAAGATGGCCTCAGCCTTAAAACACACTACTTGGAATATATATCGGCTTTGAGTTAGCTGTTTAGATCCTTTTCCTGCAGAAGTCATCCTCAGTTTTTAGACTTCCACGCCATGTTTTTGCTTCAACCATCAGCTCCAGCACTTTGCCTTACAAGCTCACTTTTTCTCCAGTGCCCTACCATTGAATCTTTTTGCATCCATACGAATATAATCATTCTGCCAGCAACCAAACGCGTATGCCTGTATCCCGAGTTTTGCAGGCTGAGATCTGAAGGTCAAGCTTCAAGCCAGCTCCAGCAAGATAGTTGTAAGTTTCTTAGCTTCAACTGATCAGAAAAAAAAGCCAGAAAAGGAGCTGTAGCTCAAGTGGTAGAGTGCTAGCCTTGAGCACAAATGGTCAGGGACAGTGCCCAGGCAACGAGTTCAAGCCTGAGGACTGGCATCAGAAAAAGCTGCAAGTGGAGCTGTGGTTCAAGTGGTAGAGCGCTGGAGTTGAGGGAGTTGAACAAGCTAAGAGACAGAGTCCAGGCCTTGAATCAAGCCCTAGTACCAGCATACATATTCATTTAGTGGACGTTGGCCCTAGTCTCTGCTAATTCATCGCCACCATGGACTTACCTCCACCTGGCACCAATGGCTGATGCCTGTAATCCCAGCTACTCAGGAAGTGGAGAGCTGACAATGAAGGTTCAAAGCCAGCCTGGAAAGGAAAGTCTTTGAGACTCTTTGCAAATGCTGGAACTGGAGCTGTGACTCGAATGCTACAGTGCTAGCCCTGAGCACAAATGCTCAGGGACAGTGCCAGGGCCCTGAGTGCACATCCTAGGACCAGTACAAACAAACCAAGTTCCCTCGAGCAAATTTTCTACTATGCACGTTGGTGACTACAAAGCAAAAACCTTGAAACAGTGACCAGAGATCTTTGTTTTTCTATTATTAGCTTATCAAAGAATTGATGATTTTAAGTAGTGCGTTTTTTGTTTTGTTTTTTACAAACCCTTCCACTATTGGTATATTTTTAAATGTTTTCTCCTGTACTGAAAACCTCTCAGTTCTAGGGTTTGATATTATATACTTATAAGATCCTAAGTCTACTTTGTTCATGGATACTAGTGTATAGACATAATTTCTTACATTACTCTGATCTACAACAGAATTATGTAATTTTTGAATACATATCTATGTATTTCTTGGTTGGTTGGCAAGGACAATAATACCGGTAGATAAAGAGAATTTTGTGTGTTTTGATAAACACCTTTGTAGCTTACTTTTCCTGTCTTACACGCTCTATTGATGCTTCTAAGTTTTATCATTAAATAAAATGCTACTGTCCTTGGTTGGCAGATAACCCGTATCTTTACGGAGTAATTCGTTTTTCCTCCTAATCGTAGTGGGTGGGGGAAAAAAAAAAATCACAGAAACTTACGTTGGATTTCTGTTTTGTTTTTCTAATTCTAATCCCTGGACTGTGTCCCATCCCCAAGCCTGACATGAAATCCAGGAAACTGGGGTCAAGTTCAGGCTTTTAGGGTCTGGGCCTTGAGTTCATGTCTCATGAGGCTATTTCAAGTTGCAGAGCATGAGATCACAACAAGTGTTCCATTCAAATCCCATGCCCTATGTTCACAAACCCAGGCTCTGAGTTCAAGTCCCAGGCAGTGAGTTTGAGTCTCTGGACTCCAAGTTCCAGTTGCAGGGCCTGAATACAAGGCCTATGTGTTGAGGTCAAGGCCTTGGCCCCATCTAGGAGGCCTGACCTTGGAGTTGAAGGGAATGAACCCCATTTCAAGGCCTAGGTCTCAAGTTCAAGTCCCAGGCCCCCAATTTCTCCCCAGGCACCGAATGTCCAGTGCCAGGCCTGAGTTAAAGTTCTGGCTGTGAATTCCGGACGGTGACCCAGTGTTCAAGGCTCAGGCCTCAGGTTCAGTTCCAGGACCCAAGTTGAAATCCCAGGAGGTGTGTGAAAGGCTCAGGCCCCAATCCAAGGCCTGGCTTCAAGTTCATGGCCAGGGCCCACAATTCAAAGCCCAGACCTCGAGTTCCAGTCTCAGGCCCTGAGCGCCAGTTGGAGCAGCCGAAATCAGTTCAGGCCCCGAGTTCATGTTCTAGGACCTGAATTCAGTTCAGGGCCCCAGATCCAAGTTCAAGTCCCTGGCCCTAATTATATGGCCCAGCCCCAATATCAACGCCTTGGGACCAAAAGCAACTCTAAAACATGACGTTCATTCCCAAGTACAAAATCAAGTCCCCGGGCTGGCGTTCAAATCCCAATCCACGAGATTAAGGATCAAGCTCGCATTGTTCGAGTCCCATGCCATGATTTCAATGCTTGGTCCCCATGTTCAGATCCCAGGCCCTGAGTTCAGAGCCCAGGCTCTCATGTGAACTCAAATTCAAGCCCTAGGCCTGAAACATTGCAAAGGCCTAAGTTCGAGTTCCAAGGCCCATGTGCAAGTCCCAGTCCCCAAGTTCACATCCCAGCCATGGAGTCACGGCCAAGGTCCAAGTTTGTGTTCCAGACCTTGAGTTCAAGATCTGGGGCTCGAGTTCAAGTTGCAGGCCTGAGAGTAGGGCTCAGGCCTGAGCTCTACTCCCCATCCCAGGTTAAGGCCCACGTTCCTAGTTTCAGACCCAGGACTCTAGTTAAATCCCTGGTTCAAGGTTCAAGTCCCAAATCCTGATTACAATTCTCAGGCCTCAAGTTCAGGACCCAGGACTGGAGTTCAAGGCGTAGGCCTTCAGTTCAAGTTCCAAGACCCGACTTCAATTCCACAGACTTGAGTTCGAAGCCCAGGACCCGAGTTCAAGACCTAGGCTTTGGAGTTGAAGTCCTAGGCCTCAATTGCAAGTTGCAGAACGTTAGGGCAAGGCTCAGGCTGTCATTTCAGGTTCCAATCCTTCAGTTGAGGGTCCAGGCCATGAACTCAAGTCACAGGCCTGAACTGAAGGCTAATGCCCAAGTTCAAGTCCCAGGCACTGAGTTCTAGTCCTAAGCCACGAGTTCTAGTTGCAGGCCTATGAGGAAGGCCCAGGCCTGGCTTAAAGTCCCAACTGCCATTGCAAGACACAGCGGCCAAGTTCAAGTGTCAGGCTCTGAGTCAAGTCCCAAGCCCTGAATTCAAATCGCAGGCCCGAGTCAGTCAGGACCTAAGCATTCAATTCATGGCTCAGGCTGCTAGGGCAATCCTAAGAACCATGTTGAAGTCCCAGGCCCCGCATTCAGGATGCAATCCCCGAGTTCAAGTCTGTGACAACCACTTCATTCTTAGACTAAGACTTGAAAGCCCAGGCTAGAAGGTCAAGGCCCAGGCTGAGAGTTCAAGGCCCAGGACTCAAATTCAAATCACAGGCCATGAGTTCAAGTACAGGGCTCAGATGTTAGGCCTAGGTTTAGAGTTCAAGGCACAGGCACTGAGTTCATGACCTGGAGGGGGTCACTACGCAATTCTACAAGTCCTTTAAAGAAGAATACTCATACTCCTCAAGCTCTTCTGAGAAATAGAAGGAGAGGAAGTTATCACAAACTCATTTTCAGAAGCCAGTGTCATACTCATCCCCAAGCCAGGCTCGAGTTTAAGGCCTCGGCTGGGAAATCAAGGCCCACTTCAAGCCCAGGCCTCAAGTTCAAGTCCCGGGCCTTGAGTTCAAACATGGGACTGGGTTCAAGTCCCAGGTCAAGAATACAAGTCTCTTGCCTATACTTCATGTCCCAGACCCTGAGTCCTAGTCCTGGGCCCCAACTTGAAATCCCAGGACATGTGTTCAAAGCTTCACTCCCAATTCGAGACCTGGGCCCTGAGTTCATGGCCCAGGCGCTCAATGCAGGGGCCTGTCCCTGAATTGAGGTCCAGACTCGGAGTTCCACTTCCATGCTCCAAGTTGAAGTCCAGGCCCCAATTTAAGGCCCAGTGCTGCTATCAGGGCCCAAGGCCCAATCCCAGAGTTCACGTCCCAGGTCCTTAGTTCACAGTCCATTTACTGAATTCAAAGCCTGAGCCCTGATTAGAAGGCACAGGCTGCAGAATCGAAGCACAGGCCTGGAGTTCAAATCTCAACCCAGAATTCAAGGATCAGGCTCTGAATCCCAGGTCCAGGCATGGAGCTCAGGGGTGCAAAGACTCAAGGTTAAGTTCCCGGCCTGAAAGCAATGCCTGGGCCACGGTTCAAATTCCAAACCCTGTGTCCAATACCCAGGCCTACAGTTTACATACATCCCAGCCCCTGAATGCAAGACCAAGGTCCAAGTTCCTATCCCGGGCCCCGAGTTCAAGTTCCAGACTGGAGAGGAAGGCCCAGGCCTGAGTTCTAGTCCCCATGCCCAAGTTAAAGCATTAAGGCCCAGGGCTCTAGTTCAATGCCTTGCCCAGAGTTCAAGTCCCAAGTCCTGATTTCAGTTCTTTGGCCTCAAGTTCAGGGGTCCAAAGACCTAAGGTTAAGTTCCCAGCCTGAAAGCAATGCCTGGGCCACGGTTCAAATTCCAAACCCCGTGTCCTATTCCCAGGCCTAGAGTTCACATCCCAGCCCCTGAATGCAAGACCAAGGTCCAAGTTCCTATCCCGGGGCTTGAGTTCAAGTTCCAGGCTGGAGAGGAAGGCCCAGGCCTGAGTTCTAGTCCCCATGCCCAAGTTAAAGCATTAAGGCCCAGGGCTCTAGTTCAATGCCTGGCCCAGAGTTCAAGTCCCAAGTCCTGATTTCAGTTCTGTGGCCTCAAGTTCAAGGGTTCCAAAGACCTAAGGTTAAGTTCCCAGCGTGAAAGCAATGCCTGGGCCATGGTTCAAATTCCAAACCCCGTGTCCTATTCCCAGGCCTAGAGTTCACATCCTAGCCCCTGAATGCAAGACCAAGGTCCAATTTCATATCCCGGGGCTTGAGTTCAAGTTCCAGGCTGGAGAGGAAGGCCCAGGCCTGAGTTCTAGTCCCCATGCCCAAGTTAAAGCATTAAGGCCCAGGGCTCTAGTTCAATGCCTGGCCCAGAGTTCAAGTCCCAAGTCCTGATTTCAGTTCTGTGGCCTCAAGTTCAGGACCCAGGATTTTAGTTCATGGCCCAGGCCTTTTACTTCAAGTCCCAAGCTTTCACTTTAATTCCACAGACTAGAGTTCAAGTTCCAGGCTGTGAGGTCCAGGCCGTGACCCTCAGAAAAGGGCCGCGATATGTGGTTCAATTCCAGGCCCCGGGGGGGTAGTCCCAGTCCCCAATTCCTAGCAAAGGCCCTCAGTATAAATGCCAAGCTAAGAGTTCATTGCCTAGTCCCCCAAATCAAGCCCACACTTTGAGTTAAAGTCTGAGGCCCATCTTTTCAGTCCCCAGCCCCAGAGTTCCAGTCGCTGGACCCGTAAGTTCATGATGTGGCCCCTGAGTTCAAGTCCTAAGCCTGGAGTCCAAGCCCCAGGCCCAAAGTCAAGGCCCAGGCTGTAAGTTCAAGTCCAGGCCCCCATTAATGGCATAGGCCTGAGTTCAAATGCAACCTGTGACATCTAGGCCGAGGTCCCAATTCCAAGTATGGACTTGGACAACATTCCCAGGCCCCCACTTCCAAGAGTTTGGGTTGAAGGCCCCGAGTTCATGGCCTGGGCCATGAGTTCAACTTTCAAGCCCCGTGTTTGTTTCCAGCCCCCAGTTCAAATCTCAGAACTGAAAGAAAAGGCTCAGGCCAGAGTTCTTGTTCCACAGCCCATGATCAAGTTGCAGGCCCCAAGTTCAGGTCTCAGGCCTGAATTGCAGGCCAAGGTCAGATTTTATGTCCCTGACCACAAGTCAAGTCCCGGGAATCAAGTTCATGTGTCAGATCCTTAGGTCAACTCACAGGCCCCCATTTCAATGTCCAGCCTGGATCTCCTGGTCCAGGCTCAGATTTAAAGTCCAGGCCATGATGTCACATACCAGGCCCTGAGATCAAAGTCCCGTCACTGAGTTCAAGTCTCTGGCCTCGAGTTCAAGTCCGAGGCATCCAGCTAACATCCTGGATAGTACAGTCCCGATATCCAAGTTCAGGCCCCAATTTCCAGGCCTAAGCCCCAACTTCATGGCCCAGGCCCTGAGTTCAAAGGCAAGGAAGAGAATCCACGGCCCAGGCACCAAATTCTAGGCACAGGTTCGGAATTCCAGTTCCAGAGACCAATTTCAGGGCCCAGGACAAAGACTGAGACCCGACTCCCAGTCCTAGGTCTCTAGTGCAAATTCCTGGCTATGAATTCAAGTCCAAGGCCATGATTTCAAGTCCAAGGCCTGCAGTAGAAATCCCAGGCCCTGGCTTCAATCCAAGTTCCTGAGTTCACAGCCAAGGCCCAGACTTGAATGCCCGGGCCCAAGTTCAAGTCCCAGGCCATGAGTTCAGGGCCATGAAAAAGTTCAATTCTCAGGTGCTGAGTTCAAGGCTCAGGTCGACAATTCAGGTCCCAGGCCTCGAGTTCACGGCCCACTCCAGAGCTCAAGGCCCAGGTCTTGAATTCAGGGCCCAGGCTTCGAGATCAAGGACTAATCCCTGAGTTCAAAGCCCATGCCTCAATGTCAAGGGCCAGCACTGATAAAATGTCCATGCCCTAATTTCCAGTCCTAGGCCCCAAGTTAAATGCCCAGGTCCTGAGTTCAAGGCCAAGGCCCGGAACTCAAGTCTGAGGCCAAAATTCAAGTCGCAGGCATTGAACTCAAGTCTAGGCCAAGAAGTAAAAGTTCCAGACCCAGCATCACGTCACAGGCCAGAGTTCAAGTCCCAGGCCACAAGATCAACGCAAAGGCCCAGAGTTCAATGCCCACTCTGAGCTCAAGGCCCCGGTCATGAGTTCAATTCCCAAGCCCTAAGTTAATGTTGCAGGCCCTGAGTTCAAGTAGAGCTCAGAGTTCCAGGACAAAGCAGAGATCAAGTCCCAGACCCTGAGGTCAATCCTAGGCCTCAGGCTTAAGTCCCAAGCATTGAACTCAAGTCCCACGCCCAGAGTTAAATTTCCAGCCCAGCATTCAAGTCACAGGCCTTGACTTCAAGTCCCAGGTGCAGCGATCAAGACACAGGCCCCAGCTCAAAGCCCAAGCCCAGAGTTCAAGTTCCAGGAACTGAGTGTAAGTCTGAAGTGCCTGTTATAAGTCACAGGTTGAATACAAAGCCCAGCCCGGGGATCAATGCCTCGTACTCAAGTTCAAGTCCCAAGCTGTGAGTAAAACTACCATGTCCTGAATTCAGGTCCCAGGCTTCAAGTTCAAGGACCAGTCTCTGAGTTCAAAGTCTAGGCATGGAATCCAAGGGTGAGGTTCTAAGTAGAAGGCCCAGGATCTGGATTACAGTTCCAGAGGCAAGTTCAAGTCCCAGGCAACAGATCAAGTCCAAGCCCTGAGTTCAAGTGCTAAGCCCATTCCATTCCCAGCCATTTAACTCAGGTCCCAAGCCCAGAGTCAAAGTTCCAGGCCCAGCATTCCTTTCTCAATGCTTGAGTTCAAGGTCCTGGCCCCATGGTCCATTCCAGGCCAGAGTTCAAGTCCAAGGCCCCAAGATCCAGGCCCAGGCCCTGAGATCAAGTCCCAGCAGCTGAGTTCAAGGCCCATGTCCACAGTTCAAGGCCTGGGCCCCCATTGGGGGAACTCTGTTTCTTAGGTCCTTTCACTCATTCAGTCAGCCAATGTTACTGAGCAGATACCGAAGCCAGACACAAAGGTCGGGGGAAAGCAGGTTTCTAAGGAATTCTGTTAAGTTCTTAGAATTAAGCTTTAGCAATGAAACCAGCAGAATTTCTTTGGCCATTGAGCCGTTTCCATGGTAATCCCCATCCAGACTACATCATGGGGGATTTCACACGTAATCACAGGCTGACGCACAGCTCCTGATACCGGCTCTGTAAAACATGCTTGGCTGTACCACAGAGAGCCAGAGGGAGCTAATCTGACCAGCCAAGGCCTTGAACCCTGCTTCATAATCAGAAGACCTTGACAACAAAGAGGCTCAGGTGAAGAAAGGACAGAGTTCCCATGCCCTTCAACAACGGTGCCTTCCACTTTAGAATGGTTGTCAATTGTGGTTATAGACATGGCAAAACACACACACACACACACACACACACACACACACACAGTGGCTTAGAAGTGGAATGCTACACCATAGTGCAAGACATAGACTGGGACTCTGTTGCTGAGACAGAAGATTGATGGGAGAAGTTTTGTATAGGGAATTACACTCTATTGCCACCCTCCCTCCACACAGCACCTGCCTTCTGTCTTCCCCCAGCAGCCACATCTGGGAAGGGGAGGGGAGGGGACTCTGGTACAGGGGCAGAAGGAGGACAGGCGAGGTCTCTAATACCCAGCCCTCTCTCCAGACTGGAATGTGGAAAAGACCAGACCCAACCTCCCAGAGGGCCTTTCAGGATGAGGGGCCAGCTGAAAGATGCTCATGGAAGAGCCTTGAGGTCAGAGAAATCAACTCAAGGACCAGCCCGTGCATCTTACCACTGAACAAAGCAAGGCAAGACAAGGAAGAACTTCATTCCAGGCCAGAGTGAGGGAGGCCTAATCTGAGCCTAGATACTGAGTCATGCAACCTTCCTTGCTCTGTGAATTGTGTTTCTCTTTGTTGGTTGGCCATCCAGACTCATGGCTTCCAAATGCCCTGGATAGAAAGAACTGGGCTTCACAAGGTACTCAGGCACTGGGAGCCAGGAGAGAGCCAGTACCAAGCAAGTGCCCCCTTTCAGCCTCTGTGGCTGTCACGTGACCTCCCACCTTTCCCTTCTTTACCCTGGAATCAAAGGCTGAGTCCCTGCCACATATAGATGGCTCCCTCCTACCGACTCAGGTAGCTGAGATCTGAGGCTCAACATTTGATGCCAGCTCATGGTGAACAGACCAACACTAAGCATATCCTGGCCTTTCTTGGGGCCAAGCCAGTGAGCATTCTTACTTTCTCGCTGCGGAGACTACTACATCAACAGCCATGGTAGCCTCCTCGATCAACAGGCCATTGGATCATATAGTCAGTGGACAATCACTGCTCTTCTTTTCCCTCCTAGCCACTAAAGTGAAGGGGTGAGAGGAGCAGACTGTACCAGGCTTGCATAGTGTTAGCACAGAACAGAGACAGGACCACAGTTTGAGCAGAGAAGCATTAGTAACACATGAAGAAAAACATTAGTAATAGATGAAACCCCATCTTGGAGGTCAAATTGGCTTAAATCCCCAATTTTCCAGCCCTAAGATAACTTCAGGCAGCATAGTTTACATCTCTGAATAGCAGCTTCTCCCACAACATGAGGTGGCACTTTTGTTCTAAAATTAACATGAAAGTGTCGAGTGGGACATGGGGTACTTGGAGAATCTCAGCACCTGCCCAGCCTCACCACATCTATAAAGGAAGGAACATTAACAAAAAAAAAAGCAATCAGGGAACAAATATCAGCCCAGTTCTACAGTGTCCTCGGAGGAGCAGCCAGAAGATAGAAAAACCCAGACAAGAGCTTGTTTTAAAAGACAAAGAAAAATATGATTAAGCAGGGCTGAGAATGCTGTAATGGAAGAATGAAAATACATTCCTTCCCAGGACACTTGCATGTCAGCAGCTGATAGGGGCAGGAGTGGCCATCCCAAGGCCATGGGCACCTCCAATTGCCCGGCAGAGCATATGGGTCCTTGTGGACAATGGGCAGGCGAGAAGGGGCCAGGCCAGGGCCATCAGGGAAGGGCAGCCTTTCTGGGCAATGGGGTGGGGTCCCCAGGTCTGCAGCCTATGACTTGGGACTATGTGGCTTGGACTCTGTGCAGCAGTGGCTCCTTCTCATGCATCCTCTTTTTGTAAACTGGAGGGCAGTTGCAACGGCAATCACTTCCAGGTCCCAGGGAGGCAGCTGACCTGGATGGAATAAGGCTCAGAAAGGTAAAGGATTGCTCCTAAGATCACAGTGCTAGTGTGGTGTGTTGAGGCTAGGCCGATGAGAGCTCTCCCAGTCTTCATCCCCAGCCAAGGAGACTGTGTAATCACCTGGGCCTGAGAACAGCTCTGAGGTGAGCCTAATGGCCTGTGGCCCAGGAGCTAGTTTTCTCAGCCCCTCAACCTGATCCTCCACCACCTGGCCCTGTCCTCTCTCCCCCTGCCAATCCCCCACCCCTGACACAACATGTGGGAGTCCTCCTTCAGATGTCCACGCCCTTGCTCCCTCTCTGCGAAGCCAACCATGGCCAGCTTCCTGTCTGTCTCAGATTCCCTGTCTTCCTTGTACCTTCTCTTCCCCTGTTCTACTAGCTTGGTCCAACTCTCCTCAGCTGGGTCTGGGGTCAGGGCACGTGGGCTGACCTTGCACATCCTAGCTTCCTGCCCCTCCCAAAGGCCTCCCCAGCTATTAGCCCTGTGAAGGGTCTTCTGCTCTCAGATGGGACATCTAGTCGCCAATGAGGGGATGGTGCATGCAGTCAAGGGGCAGTTACCTCTGGAAAGAGGGTCTAAAACACCCCACCACAAGGCTCTAAGTATTAAATGCCAGAGCATACAAAAAGCAGCTAGCAGCTGGAGGGAGCGGGCCTCACACCTGTAATCCTAGCTACTCAGGGAGCTGAGATCTGAGGATACCACTGCCAAGCCAACCTGTGCAAACTGAAAAGACTACTCTCAACTTAACTAACAAAACGCCTGAACTAGAGAGGTGGATCAAGTGATAGTGCGCCAACCTTGAGCCAGAAACAACTAAGCAAAAGCTTAGCTGGGAATGTGGGAATGGTACAGTGCTTGCCTACCATGCATGAAGCCCTGGGTTCAATTCCTTAGGACCCCATAAACAGAAAAATCTAGAAGTTACTATGTGGTGCAAGAGGTACAGTGCTAGCCTTAAGTATAAAAAAGCCAGTGACAGTGCCCAGGCCCTGATTCCCAAGCGCCAGGGCTGGCAACGAACAAACAACAGAACAAAGCACATCAAAAGCCTTAAGTCCTGAGTTCAAGCCCTACTACTACCAGCAAAATAAAATAATGTAATACTACTTCTACTACTACTAATACTAATGATAATAACAGCTGAGTGCTGGTGGCTCATGCCTGTAATCACAACTACTCAGGAGAGTGAGATCTGAAGACTGAGGTTCAGAGCTAGTCTGAGCCGGGAAAGTCCATGACATCCATTGCTCCAATTAACCAGCAATAGGCCAGAAGTGACCAGGTACCGGTGGTTCATTTCTGTAATCCTGGCTACTCAGGAGGCTGGGATCTGTAGAGCAAAGATCAAAGTCAGCCCAGGTAGGAAAGGCCATGAGAATTTTTTCTCCAGTAAACCTCCTGAAAATTGGAAGTGGAGCTGTGGCTCAAAGTGGTAGAGCACTAGCCTTGAGCAAAAGAGTTCAGGGACACAGGCTAGGTCCTGAGTTCAAGCACCAGAACTGACACAACACCACCACCAGCAGCAGCAGCCAGGACCTTATGTGGCATATCCTAAATGTTCTTAATTTTCTTCTCTCATTCCCTGGTAATACTCCCTCCCCCTCAAGGAGAAAAGTCGGGGGATGGGGCTGTATGAATCCTCTCTCTGCCTCCTCCAGGTCTACCCTGAACTGTGAAATCTGGGTAGGGTACAGTTTCAGGCTGCAGATGCTATGACAGCACGGCTTAAACTGAATTACACTGAAACCAGAGAAGCCTTCATGTCTCCCAGGGAGTTCAAAAGTATTGGCCCTATAACTGCACTCTGGACCGGAAAAGGCATTCAGTCTGCTCACAAGTCCTTCGGCTCACGCTCTAGGGCAGCTTTCTGCCCTTTGAAATAAGCTCATTCCTTATGCCCACACATTTGGGAATCCAGGATTGAATATTAGCTCTATTACACAAAGCCCATTTCTAAGGTATTTCTTTGCATGCTATCAGAGTCCTGTGTAATTTCATCTCTCCACAGAATCAGTCTTGTTTGTACAGACGAGGCCTTAGGCTCCTATGAGAAAGAACAGATGAAGGAGAGAATGACAAGAAGCAAGGTATCATATGCCAAGTTCCATAGGAACTTGTGCACTGATTTTTCCATTTCTTTGAAAAGTACCACTGGGAGTTTGATGCAATAACTCTATGCAGTGCTTGGGCCAATATGGTCAATTTCTAAATTTTTGTTCTTATTTAACAGGTGATATAGAGAGGGGTTAATTTCCGTAAGTCAGGTAATGAGTATATTTATTTGGACAATGTCACCCCTTTCCTTCACTCTCTCACAGTTTTTCTGCCTGTCCCCACAGACATGTTGCACAGTTCTTTATCAACATACTGTTTAAAGAGTACCACTCTTGCATTTGTTCACCTTTGTCCCTCCAATTAATAGGGCCATTTCAATGGTGTCATTTCTGTCTGTCTCTAAGCCTGGGCATGCTTTCATATTTCTAGGTCTCCCATTTCTTTCATTAAGATTTTATAAGTTAATCTTGCTGAGACACTCCCAGAACAGAGAGACAAATGATCGATGGTCTCCCTGATATGCGGGTGTTAGAATTAAAATGTAAAGAGACAGAACAAAGTAAACAGGTCTCAAGATACCAAAATTCAGAAAAACCAAGTGAAGAGGACACAGAATGAGTGGAAAGTGAGTGAGAATAGTAATAACAGAAACAACAACAATAATATATCAGAGGGGACCATTGCTATATTGGACAGGGATGAAAGGGAATTAAGCAACTCATAGGTAGGAATGGAAAGGAAGGAAAGAGTGAAAGAGGGAACAGATGTTGCTAAACAAAAGGAACGTAATGCACATCATCTGACATGGAGAAAATGATTTATTGTTAAAGTTCCTAAGTCTGCATAAGCTATGTAGAGTAAAATGATAATTTTCATCATTGTGAAAGTTAAAATGTATACTGCGATATATATACGTAAATGTGTGTGTGGGGGGGGTGGGAAACTTAAACCCAGGAAGAAAGATTTTATCACTTTCACTGTTTCATTGTTTGATTTGCACCTTCTCGGTGAAGTTAACACCTAGTTATTTTGCTTTTTTGCAGGCTACTGTGAATGGGACTGTTTTCCTGATTTCTTTCTCAGCCTACTCATTATTGGCTATAGAAAAGCTACTGAATTTTGTATGCTGGTTTTAGATCGGCTAAATGCATAAAAATACTTATAAGCAGTAGAAGTTTCCTGGTAGGATTATAATACTTTATCTGCAATAGAGACAACTTGAGTTCTTCTTTCCCTATTTGAATCTTTCTTTCTCCTGCCTTATCTTTGGCTAGGATTTCTAGTACCTTACTGAATAAAAAATTGGCACAAATTCACTCTTAAAAAATAAAGACATATTTCACTCCAGACAGCTACAACAGGCATAAAACAGCATAAAAAGTATTTGATTGGCAGGAAGGGTAGAACTATCTCCTTTCCCTTTTCCTGTTTAAAAAAAAATTATATTAGGTATGAACTCAGAGACTTGCACTTAGTAAGCAAGCGCTTTACCACTTGAACCAGGCCTCCAGCCTGTCATCATTTTTAGAGACAAAGAAGTTGCTGTCCGTGTGATTACTCACATCGTCTTCCGTGTCTTTGTACAAAGTATTCAAACAAGATAGAGAAACAAATATCGCCTTTTGGAAAATGCGTCTCTTGAATTAAGAAACATACACTGCAGGGAACATCACCAAACAGCAGTGAGCTCTCACCAGGGGCAGTAAGGATAGTCACAACATGCTGCCACTGCAGAAAAGAAAATCCTCAGCTTAAGCTTGTAAACACACACAGAAAGGATGTTATCACCACAACCCTGGCATGAGAAGTAGGTGGGGAGGCCATGAAGAGGCGGCTACTTTACACGTGCTTGAGAATTTAGTGCATGAGTAAAAACACATAGACTTTTTAGGCCACTTAGTTCTGAGGTAAAGAAGTAGGAGTAAAAGTACATCTGTCGCAGCAGTTTCACAGAGCCCCTAACTCCCAAGAAATCATGAAATGCCAGAGTCCTATTCAAAAATGTTTACCTTGCACCTAGTTTGCCAATGGTATCCAAGCTCCTTGGGTTTTTCTTCTCCAACCTAGTTCCCTGCCCACGCTCTGAAGTGATTTTTGCAATTAGGCCTACGAGGAGACTTCAAGGCTTTCTTGCTGATTGTATTGATACTATTGGAAGACACCAAAGGAACCCAATGAGAGGCCTGGTAGTCCACCTACAGCTGAAAGAACGTAAAACCAGACTCCTGACACACTTACACACACACACACACAATCACACCAGTTTCAAACCCAGAGCCATCACTGAACCAAGTAGATTCTATGCCAACGAAACCTGCAAAAGTACTTCCTGACAAGTCAGAAACTGCAGATCCTGACTAACTATAGACACATTAGAAACTTAGGATATAGTGAAGAGCTAGTATTTAGCAAATACCAACAATGTTCCAAAAACAGGATGCATACCATCTCACAACCAATCTGCACAACTGGGTGGCATTCTCCCCATTTTGTAAGGCACCTGAGGCCTAAGTTGACAGAAAGTAGCATCAGTATACAGTGGGCACCAGTGGCTCACACCTGTAATCCTGTCTACTCAGGAGGCTAACATGTAAGGACCGAGCTGAGCAGGAAAACCCGAGGCTCTAATTTGCAGTTAATGACCAAGATTCCAGTAGTGTAACTAGAGCTCAACATTGAGTAGGAAAGGCTAAGGGATAGACCTCTGGCCCGGAGTGCAAACTCCAACACATATACATATAGAACTAGATCAAATGGCAACCAAGTTGAGCCACCGGAGATAAGGCAACAGGAAATACTTGGTTCCACCAAGCACTGGTGACGTCCCAGCCATTTGCAGTCTGAGCCAGGGGCCTAGAGCCCCTCCGTGATGCTGATGGGCTCTCTACTCACACATCTGTCTCTGATACCACAATTCCACCCTCTCATGAGGCATACGCATTATTGTCTCCGAGAATTTTTCAGAGTCACAATCAAATCTTCCCAGGCCAGAGAAGGTTATCCCACCCATGTCCATGTTACACACAGAAACACACACCCCATCGTCCTCTGCTCCAAGAGCACCCACTCGTATCCTTGGCAAGATATCCCCAGGGGACTGCAGTTTCTGGAAAGGCACTTGCAAATTCTCTGAGCACCTGATCGAAGCTCTGTAGTCCTGGTCCTACATCCCTGAGAGGATTTTCCACTGGGCAAGCAGTAACACCAGAAATCCAACTAGCAGAGTGGACCCAGATTGCAAGCCACCTGAAGCTTGAACACAATGAGCCACAAACATAAACAATTCTCATCCTGCAACCCTCATCTGTCAACTGAAAACAAGCTCAGGCATTTTGAATTGAAGCTTAAAGAGGGATGGGGATGGAAGGTGCTTACTGAGAATAACTAGGGCCCCATGCTCTGGAAATTCCTCCCACTGTTCTACTATATGTTGGAGAAAATTAGCTGCATTTGTTTGGGTACCAGAAAGATTCCACTGCCATCAAAGGACAGAGAATTCACTTAAATGTTGATCAAGAGAGGCTTGAATCTCAGGGACAGTGTACTGGCCATGAATTCAAGCCCCAAGACTGAGGAGAAAAAAAAATAGTAAAAATGCCAAGAAACCTGTAATCGTAGCTACTTAGAAGGCCAACCCAGGAAGAAAAGTCTCCAGGAGACTATTACATCCAAAACACCACTCAAAAACAAGAAGTAGGGGTGGGGAGGGTGGCTTGTCTAGTTTGCATGAAGACCTGGTCCAATTCCTCAACACCACATGAAGAGAAAATGCAGGAAGAGGTGTTGTGTCTCAAGTGGTAATGTGCTACCCTTGAGCAAAAAGAAGCCAGGAACATGCTGACAGCCTGAGTTCATTCCCCAGCACTGGCAGGAAGAAAAACAAAAACAAACAACAGCAACACAAAACACCAGAAGTAGCACTATGTGTAAATGAAGGGCAGGCCCTGGGCGAAAAGGAGCTCAGGGACAGCACCCAGGCCTTGAGTTCAAGCCCTAAGACCAGGCAGAAAAAGAAAAAGTAAGAAAAGCTGATTGCTCGTGGCACATGCCTCTCATCCTAGCTACTCAGGAGATGGTGATCTGAGTATCGCAGTTCTAACTCAAGCAAGGGAGGTAAGTCCATGAAACTGGGATCTGCAATTCACTACCAAAAACGCAAAATGGGGCTGTGGCACAAGTGGCAGAGGGCTGGCCTTGAGCAAAAAAAGCCGAGAGACAAGGCCCAGGCCCTGAGTTCAAACCCCGGGACACAGAGAGAGACAGAGAACCCAGACCCAGTTCTTTCAGGTCCTGCCTCAGACCAGGCTGTCGTTTTCCCTCATGCCATTTTCATCCTCCAGTAAACTGAACTAAAAGCATGTACACCTCAAAGTGGTGGCTTAGGTCCACTCTCCACACAGCTCGTCCATGTGTGGCATAAGGAGGACGGTGTGGCTCCCTAAACATAGAGCCATGGGGGGGGGGGGGTCACTACCATCGCGGAACATGAAGGGGAGGGGGGCAGGCGAACGAAGGAAGGGCGGGTGGGCAAGGGCAGTCATTGCATTCCACGGTCATGTGTGAAAAGGGGAAGTGTGGGTCGGGGGGAGACGCGGCTGGGGTGTGGAAGGGGCGACACAGGCCAAGATGCATTAGACGTTTTACACACCGCCATATTGGGCTAAGCCCCCTCAGGACACTTACTTAACCAATAATCAATAAAGAAGGGAAATGACAACTAATGTTCACACAATGCTAGGTTGAGTCTTCGGTCTCCACAGCCTCTGAAAGGGCAAAGCATGCATGTATGAAAGCAGGTCAACACACACCTCCATTTTGGGTCCTGACTCAAAAATGAAAAGCAAGCACTTCCGGCTTGGGTGCGCATGCGCTTTTGCCTCAGGGGTCGGCAGCGACTCGGCTTTCCACTCGGCTGACTTTGAAGTTATGAACAGCCTCTGAGGGAACGGGAGGAACACACGAGCAAGCGTTTTTCCCGCCACCAGAAGCCCGGCCCGGGACCAACACAATTTCCTCAGCCTCCTAGAGGTTCAGGAAGTATTTCTACAGCAGCGAGCAACCAATCGCAGCGCAGGTACTAGCCTCCGTAGTAGCACTCTCATTGGATGCAAGATGACAGGGCGGGGCCTAGCCTGCCTGGGGTCCGCCCGAGGGCACTTGCAACACCATCAGAATACAGACCACGCTACCATCCGCACCTGTGTGAGGGACACACGCCAGCGAGATTCAAAAGCGGCGGCCGGCCAGGGCCTCAGTAGACGACGACCTCTTCCCGCCTCACGGGGCCTCCTCTACACCTGACACCTGACTGTCACCCGGTGCATGCAAGCACCAACCGGAGACCCCGCGCCAGCACCACCAGACCTACCACGCCACTCCCGACATCGCCCTCGCCTTGATGGACGCCAGCACCACGCCCTGCTGCCGACCGGAGACTGGGGGACCCAGCCCGGAGAAGCTCAGCCGAAAGAACCACCCGGGGCCGCCACCCAGCCTGCAAGACCCCTCCGAGGTGACACCCTGGTTCACACCAGAGCCTGCGGGACCCAGTCCAGCGAAGCGCAGCCGAAAGGACCCGCCGAGGCCGCCACCCAGCTCCGAAGACTCCTCCAAGGCGACACCGGCCCCCGCAGACACCCACAACGCCCTCACCTCCCTGGTGGTCCTGGCCACTGGGTGCGCCCTGCAGGTGCCCCTAGGCCACGTCGATCTGGTGCTGGAGCCTCCGCCAACCTCGGTCCTCACCGTGGACCTCCTAGGCCACAGGCTCGTTCTCATCCCCCAGGACCTCTTGGGCCCCAACCCCCAAGGGCAGCCCGGGACCTCATCCGATGGCCTACTCCTGGATGATTTGCTGGATACACGGCCTGAGGACGTCGTGGTCCGGCAAGGCCTCTGCTGCCAGCCCTTCCCCGACGTGGCCTGCCAGGAAGAGGTCTATACCGAGGATGCTGAAGACACCGAGGAAGCTCAAGACACTGAGGACTCTGATCCTGACTTCCTGGAGCCAAGTTGGTCCAGCCCTGAGCCTCAAGACCCCAGCCCACAACCTGGTCTTGCCAGTGCCCACCCTTCATCCAAGCAGTCACAACACTCAGTATGTATTCAACCCGGACTTCCACCTTTTGAGGTTTGTCCAAGGCTCACTGCTGAGGCCTCTCCCTCTGTCTCCCAGCCTGCTTTCAAATCTGACCAGCCCACCAAATCTACTGGTGTGCCCTATGCACCATCCATGCCCTGTGCAAGGCTAGAGATGCTCGTGCTCAGACCTATTGCCTTCCTCCTCCTACTGTTTGGTTGAGGGTGGTAGGGGGTCTGGTAGAAGCTACCAATGTAACCTCCATAGTTAGGATTTGGTGTGTTGGTTCCCTTACTCGTTATTGGGTTTCTTTTTTGAGTTTGTCTGACTGTGTGTTTGTTTGTATCATTGCAGAATGTTTGAACTGGCTGACTAGGAAATCTGGAAGATGGCCTCAGCCTTAAAACACACTACTTGGAATATATATCGGCTTTGAGTTAGCTGTTTAGATCCTTTTCCTGCAGAAGTCATCCTCAGTTTTTAGACTTCCACGCCATGTTTTTGCTTCAACCATCAGCTCCAGCACTTTGCCTTACAAGCTCACTTTTTCTCCAGTGCCCTACCATTGAATCTTTTTGCATCCATACGAATATAATCATTCTGCCAGCAACCAAACGCGTATGCCTGTATCCCGAGTTTTGCAGGCTGAGATCTGAAGGTCAAGCTTCAAGCCAGCTCCAGCAAGATAGTTGTAAGTTTCTTAGCTTCAACTGATCAGAAAAAAAAGCCAGAAAAGGAGCTGTAGCTCAAGTGGTAGAGTGCTAGCCTTGAGCACAAATGGTCAGGGACAGTGCCCAGGCAACGAGTTCAAGCCTGAGGACTGGCATCAGAAAAAGCTGCAAGTGGAGCTGTGGTTCAAGTGGTAGAGCGCTGGAGTTGAGGGAGTTGAACAAGCTAAGAGACAGAGTCCAGGCCTTGAATCAAGCCCTAGTACCAGCATACATATTCATTTAGTGGACGTTGGCCCTAGTCTCTGCTAATTCATCGCCACCATGGACTTACCTCCACCTGGCACCAATGGCTGATGCCTGTAATCCCAGCTACTCAGGAAGTGGAGAGCTGACAATGAAGGTTCAAAGCCAGCCTGGAAAGGAAAGTCTTTGAGACTCTTTGCAAATGCTGGAACTGGAGCTGTGACTCGAATGCTACAGTGCTAGCCCTGAGCACAAATGCTCAGGGACAGTGCCAGGGCCCTGAGTGCACATCCTAGGACCAGTACAAACAAACCAAGTTCCCTCGAGCAAATTTTCTACTATGCACGTTGGTGACTACAAAGCAAAAACCTTGAAACAGTGACCAGAGATCTTTGTTTTTCTATTATTAGCTTATCAAAGAATTGATGATTTTAAGTAGTGCGTTTTTTGTTTTGTTTTTTACAAACCCTTCCACTATTGGTATATTTTTAAATGTTTTCTCCTGTACTGAAAACCTCTCAGTTCTAGGGTTTGATATTATATACTTATAAGATCCTAAGTCTACTTTGTTCATGGATACTAGTGTATAGACATAATTTCTTACATTACTCTGATCTACAACAGAATTATGTAATTTTTGAATACATATCTATGTATTTCTTGGTTGGTTGGCAAGGACAATAATACCGGTAGATAAAGAGAATTTTGTGTGTTTTGATAAACACCTTTGTAGCTTACTTTTCCTGTCTTACACGCTCTATTGATGCTTCTAAGTTTTATCATTAAATAAAATGCTACTGTCCTTGGTTGGCAGATAACCCGTATCTTTACGGAGTAATTCGTTTTTCCTCCTAATCGTAGTGGGTGGGGGAAAAAAAATCACAGAAACTTACGTTGGATTTCTGTTTTGTTTTTCTAATTCTAATCCCTGGACTGTGTCCCATCCCCAAGCCTGACATGAAATCCAGGAAACTGGGGTCAAGTTCAGGCTTTTAGGGTCTGGGCCTTGAGTTCATGTCTCATGAGGCTATTTCAAGTTGCAGAGCATGAGATCACAACAAGTGTTCCATTCAAATCCCATGCCCTATGTTCACAAACCCAGGCTCTGAGTTCAAGTCCCAGGCAGTGAGTTTGAGTCTCTGGACTCCAAGTTCCAGTTGCAGGGCCTGAATACAAGGCCTATGTGTTGAGGTCAAGGCCTTGGCCCCATCTAGGAGGCCTGACCTTGTAGTTGAAGGGAATGAACCCCATTTCAAGGCCTAGGTCTCAAGTTCAAGTCCCAGGCCCCCAATTTCTCCCCAGGCACCGAATGTCCAGTGCCAGGCCTGAGTTAAAGTTCTGGCTGTGAATTCCGGACGGTGACCCAGTGTTCAAGGCTCAGGCCTCAGGTTCAGTTCCAGGACCCAAGTTGAAATCCCAGGAGGTGTGTGAAAGGCTCAGGCCCCAATCCAAGGCCTGGCTTCAAGTTCATGGCCAGGGCCCACAATTCAAAGCCCAGACCTCGAGTTCCAGTCTCAGGCCCTGAGCGCCAGTTGGAGCAGCCGAAATCAGTTCAGGCCCCGAGTTCATGTTCTAGGACCTGAATTCAGTTCAGGGCCCCAGATCCAAGTTCAAGTCCCTGGCCCTAATTATATGGCCCAGCCCCAATATCAACGCCTTGGGACCAAAAGCAACTCTAAAACATGACGTTCATTCCCAAGTACAAAATCAAGTCCCCGGGCTGGCGTTCAAATCCCAATCCACGAGATTAAGGATCAAGCTCGCATTGTTCGAGTCCCATGCCATGATTTCAATGCTTGGTCCCCATGTTCAGATCCCAGGCCCTGAGTTCAGAGCCCAGGCTCTCATGTGAACTCAAATTCAAGCCCTAGGCCTGAAACATTGCAAAGGCCTAAGTTCGAGTTCCAAGGCCCATGTGCAAGTCCCAGTCCCCAAGTTCACATCCCAGCCATGGAGTCACGGCCAAGGTCCAAGTTTGTGTTCCAGACCTTGAGTTCAAGATCTGGGGCTCGAGTTCAAGTTGCAGGCCTGAGAGTAGGGCTCAGGCCTGAGCTCTACTCCCCATCCCAGGTTAAGGCCCACGTTCCTAGTTTCAGACCCAGGACTCTAGTTAAATCCCTGGTTCAAGGTTCAAGTCCCAAATCCTGATTACAATTCTCAGGCCTCAAGTTCAGGACCCAGGACTGGAGTTCAAGGCGTAGGCCTTCAGTTCAAGTTCCAAGACCCGACTTCAATTCCACAGACTTGAGTTCGAAGCCCAGGACCCGAGTTCAAGACCTAGGCTTTGGAGTTGAAGTCCTAGGCCTCAATTGCAAGTTGCAGAACGTTAGGGCAAGGCTCAGGCTGTCATTTCAGGTTCCAATCCTTCAGTTGAGGGTCCAGGCCATGAACTCAAGTCACAGGCCTGAACTGAAGGCTAATGCCCAAGTTCAAGTCCCAGGCACTGAGTTCTAGTCCTAAGCCACGAGTTCTAGTTGCAGGCCTATGAGGAAGGCCCAGGCCTGGCTTAAAGTCCCAACTGCCATTGCAAGACACAGCGGCCAAGTTCAAGTGTCAGGCTCTGAGTCAAGTCCCAAGCCCTGAATTCAAATCGCAGGCCCGAGTCAGTCAGGACCTAAGCATTCAATTCATGGCTCAGGCTGCTAGGGCAATCCTAAGAACCATGTTGAAGTCCCAGGCCCCGCATTCAGGGTGCAATCCCCGAGTTCAAGTCTGTGACAACCACTTCATTCTTAGACTAAGACTTGAAAGCCCAGGCTAGAAGGTCAAGGCCCAGGCTGAGAGTTCAAGGCCCAGGACTCAAATTCAAATCACAGGCCATGAGTTCAAGTACAGGGCTCAGATGTCTAGGCCTAGGTTCAGAGTTCAAGGCACAGGCACTGAGTTCATGACCTGGAGGGGGTCACTACGCAATTCTACAAGTCCTTTAAAGAAGAATACTCATACTCCTCAAGCTCTTCTGAGAAATAGAAGGAGAGGAAGTTATCACAAACTCATTTTCAGAAGCCAGTGTCATACTCATCCCCAAGCCAGGCTCGAGTTTAAGGCCTCGGCTGGGAAATCAAGGCCCACTTCAAGCCCAGGCCTCAAGTTCAAGTCCCGGGCCTTGAGTTCAAACATGGGACTGGGTTCAAGTCCCAGGTCAAGAATACAAGTCTCTTGCTTATACTTCATGTCCCAGACCCTGAGTCCTAGTCCTGGGCCCCAACTTGAAATCCCAGGACATGTGTTCAAAGCTTCACTCCCAATTCGAGACCTGGGCCCTGAGTTCATGGCCCAGGCGCTCAATGCAGGGGCCTGTCCCTGAATTGAGGTCCAGACTCGGAGTTCCACTTCCATGCTCCAAGTTGAAGTCCAGGCCCCAATTTAAGGCCCAGTGCTGCTATCAGGGCCCAAGGCCCAATCCCTGAGTTCACGTCCCAGATCCTTAGTTCACAGTCCATTTACTGAATTCAAGGCCTGAGCCCTGATTAGAAGGCACAGGCTGCAGAATCAAAGCACAGGCCTGGAGTTCAAATCTCAACCCAGAATTCAAGGATCAGGCTCTGAATCCCAGGCCCAGGCATGGAGCTCAGGGGTGCAAAGACTCAAGGTTAAGTTCCCGGCCTGAAAGCAATGCCTGGGCCACGGTTCAAATTCCAAACCCTGTGTCCAATACCCAGGCCTACAGTTTACATACATCCCAGCCCCTGAATGCAAGACCAAGGTCCAAGTTCCTATCCCGGGCCCCGAGTTCAAGTTCCAGACTGGAGAGGAAGGCCCAGGCCTGAGTTCTAGTCCCCATGCCCAAGTTAAAGCATTAAGGCCCAGGGCTCTAGTTCAATGCCTTGCCAGAGTTCAAGTCCCAAGTCCTGATTTCAGTTCTTTGGCCTCAAGTTCAGGGGTCCGAAGACCTAAGGTTAAGTTCCCAGCCTGAAAGCAATGCCTGGGCCATGGTTCAAATTCCAAACTCCGTGTCCTATTCCCAGGCCTAGAGTTCACATCCCAGCCCCTGAATGCAAGACCAAGGTCCAAGTTCCTATCCCGGGGCTTGAGTTCAAGTTCCAGGCTGGAGAGGAAGGCCCAGGCCTCAGTTCTAGTCCCCATGCCCAAGTTAAAGCATTAAGGCCCAGGGCTCTAGTCCAATGCCTGGCCCAGAGTTCAAGTCCCAAGTCCTGATTTCAGTTCTGTGGCCTCAAGTTCAGGACCCAGGATTTTAGTTCATGGCCCAGGCCTTTTACTTCAAGTCCCAAGCTTTGACTTTAATTCCACAGACTAGAGTTCAAGTCCCAGGCTGTGAATCCAAGTGCCAGGCTCCAGTTCAAGTTCCAGGCTGTGAGGTCCAGGCTGTGACCCTCAGAAAAGGGCCGAGATATGTGGTTCAATTCCAAGCCCCGGGGGAGTAGTCCCAGTCCCCAATTCCTAGCAAAGGCCCTCAGTATAAATGCCAAGCTAAGAGTTCATTGCCTAGTCCCCCAAATCAAGCCCAGACTTTGAGTTAAAGTCTGAGGCCCATCTTTTCAGTCCCCAGCCCCAGAGTTCCAGTCGCTGGACCCGTAAGTTCATGATGTGGCCCCTGAGTTCAAGTCCTAAGCCTGGAGTCCAAGCCCCAGGCCCAAAGTCAAGGCCCAGGCTGTAAGTTCAAGTCCAGGCCCCCATTAATGGCATAGGCCTGAGTTCAAATGCAACCTGTGACATCTAGGCCGAGGTCCCAATTCCAAGTATGGACTTGGACAACATTCCCAGGCCCCCACTTCCAAGAGTTTGGGTTGAAGGCCCCGAGTTCATGGCCTGGGCCATGAGTTCAACTTTCAAGCCCCGTGTTTGTTTCCAGCCCCCAGTTCAAATCTCAGAACTGAAAGAAAAGGCTCAGGCCAGAGTTCTTGTTCCACAGCCCATGATCAAGTTGCAGGCCCCAAGTTCAGGTCTCAGGCCTGAATTGCAGGCCAAGGTCAGATTTTATGTCCCTGACCACAAGTCAAGTCCCGGGAATCAAGTTCATGTGTCAGATCCTTAGGTCAACTCACAGGCCCCCATTTCAATGTCCAGCCTGGATCTCCTGGTCCAGGCTCAGATTTAAAGTCCAGGCCATGATGTCACATACCAGGCCCTGAGATCAAAGTCCCGTCACTGAGTTCAAGTCTCTGGCCTCGAGTTCAAGTCCGAGGCATCCAGCTAACATCCTGGATAGTACAGTCCCGATATCCAAGTTCAGGCCCCAATTTCCAGGCCTAAGCCCCAACTTCATGGCCCAGGCCCTGAGTTCAAAGGCAAGGAAGAGAATCCACGGCCCAGGCACCAAATTCTAGGCACAGGTTCGGAATTCCAGTTCCAGAGACCAATTTCAGGGCCCAGGACAAAGACTGAGACCCGACTCCCAGTCCTAGGTCTCTAGTGCAAATTCCTGGCTATGAATTCAAGTCCAAGGCCATGATTTCAAGTCCAAGGCCTGCAGTAGAAATCCCAGGCCCTGGCTTCAATCCAAGTTCCTGAGTTCACAGCCAAGGCCCAGACTTGAATGCCCGGGCCCAAGTTCAAGTCCCAGGCCATGAGTTCAGGGCCATGAAAAAGTTCAATTCTCAGGTGCTGAGTTCAAGGCTCAGGTCGACAATTCAGGTCCCAGGCCTCGAGTTCACGGCCCACTCCAGAGCTCAAGGCCCAGGTCTTGAATTCAGGGCCCAGGCTTCGAGATCAAGGACTAATCCCTGAGTTCAAAGCCCATGCCTCAATGTCAAGGGCCAGCACTGATAAAATGTCCATGCCCTAATTTCCAGTCCTAGGCCCCAAGTTAAATGCCCAGGTCCTGAGTTCAAGGCCAAGGCCCGGAACTCAAGTCTGAGGCCAAAATTCAAGTCGCAGGCATTGAACTCAAGTCTAGGCCAAGAAGTAAAAGTTCCAGACCCAGCATCACGTCACAGGCCAGAGTTCAAGTCCCAGGCCACAAGATCAACGCAAAGGCCCAGAGTTCAATGCCCACTCTGAGCTCAAGGCCCCGGTCATGAGTTCAATTCCCAAGCCCTAAGTTAATGTTGCAGGCCCTGAGTTCAAGTAGAGCTCAGAGTTCCAGGACAAAGCAGAGATCAAGTCCCAGACCCTGAGGTCAATCCTAGGCCTCAGGCTTAAGTCCCAAGCATTGAACTCAAGTCCCACGCCCAGAGTTAAATTTCCAGCCCAGCATTCAAGTCACAGGCCTTGACTTCAAGTCCCAGGTGCAGCGATCAAGACACAGGCCCCAGCTCAAAGCCCAAGCCCAGAGTTCAAGTTCCAGGAACTGAGTTTAAGTCTGAAGTGCCTGTTATAAGTCACAGGTTGAATACAAAGCCCAGCCCGGGGATCAATGCCTCGTACTCAAGTTCAAGTCCCAAGCTGTGAGTAAAACTACCATGTCCTGAATTCAGGTCCCAGGCTTCAAGTTCAAGGACCAGTCTCTGAGTTCAAAGTCTAGGCATGGAATCCAAGGGTGAGGTTCTAAGTAGAAGGCCCAGGATCTGGATTACAGTTCCAGAGGCAAGTTCAAGTCCCAGGCAGCAGATCAAGTCCAAGCCCTGAGTTCAAGTGCTAAGCCCATTCCATTCCCAGCCATTTAACTCAGGTCCCAAGCCCAGAGTCAAAGTTCCAGGCCCAGCATTCCTTTCTCAATGCTTGAGTTCAAGGTCCTGGCCCCATGGTCCATTCCAGGCCAGAGTTCAAGTCCAAGGCCCCAAGATCCAGGCCCAGGCCCTGAGATCAAGTCCCAGCAGCTGAGTTCAAGGCCCATGTCCACAGTTCAAGGCCTGGGCCCCCATTGGGGGAACTCTGTTTCTTAGGTCCTTTCACTCATTCAGTCAGCCAATGTTACTGAGCAGATACCGAAGCCAGACACAAAGGTCGGGGGAAAGCAGGTTTCTAAGGAATTCTGTTAAGTTCTTAGAATTAAGCTTTAGCAATGAAACCAGCAGAATTTCTTTGGCCATTGAGCCGTTTCCATGGTAATCCCCATCCAGACTACATCATGGGGGATTTCACACGTAATCACAGGCTGACGCACAGCTCCTGATACCGGCTCTGTAAAACATGCTTGGCTGTACCACAGAGAGCCAGAGGGAGCTAATCTGACCAGCCAAGGCCTTGAACCCTGCTTCATAATCAGAAGACCTTGACAACAAAGAGGCTCAGGTGAAGAAAGGACAGAGTTCCCATGCCTTTCAACAACGGTGCCTTCCACTTTAGAATGGTTGTCAATTGTGGTTATAGACATGGCAAAACACACACACACACACACACACACACACACACACACACAACACAGTGGCTTAGAAGTGGAATGCTACACCATAGTGCAAGACATAGACTGGGACTCTGTTGCTGAGACAGAAGATTGATGGGAGAAGTTTTGTATAGGGAATTACACTCTATTGCCACCCTCCCTCCACACAGCACCTGCCTTCTGTCTTCCCCCAGCAGCCACATCTGGAAGGGGAGGGGAGGGGACTCTGGTACAGGGGCAGAAGGAGGACAGGCGAGGTCTCTAATACCCAGCCCTCTCTCCAGACTGGAATGTGGAAAAGACCAGACCCAACCTCCCAGAGGGCCTTTCAGGATGAGGGGCCAGCTGAAAGATGCTCATGGAAGAGCCTTGAGGTCAGAGAAATCAACTCAAGGACCAGCCCGTGCATCTTACCACTGAACAAAGCAAGGCAAGACATGGAAGAACTTCATTCCAGGCCAGAGTGAGGGAGGCCTAATCTGAGACTAGATACTGAGTCATGCAACCTTCCTTGCTCTGTGAATTGTGTTTCTCTTTGTTGGTTGGCCATCCAGACTCATGGCTTCCAAATGCCCTGGATAGAAAGAACTGGGCTTCAGAAGGTACTCAGGCACTGGGAGCCAGGAGAGAGCCAGTACCAAGAAAGTGCCCCCTTTCAGCCTCTGTGGCTGTCACGTGACCTCCCACCTTTCCCTTCTTTACCCTGGAATCAAAGGCTGAGTCCCTGCCACATATAGATGGCTCCCTCCTACCGACTCAGGTAGCTGAGATCTGAGGCTCAACATTTGATGCCAGCTCATGGTGAACAGACCAACACTAAGCATATCCTGGCCTTTCTTGGGGCCAAGCCAGTGAGCATTCTTACTTTCTCGCTGCAGAGACTACTACATCAACAGCCATGGTAGCCTCCTCGATCAACAGGCCATTGGATCATATAGTCAGTGGACAATCACTGCTCTTCTTTTCCCTCCTAGCCACTAAAGTGAAGGGGTGAGAGGAGCAGACTGTACCAGGCTTGCATAGTGTTAGCACAGAACAGAGACAGGACCACAGTTTGAGCAGAGAAGCATTAGTAACACATGAAGAAAAACATTAGTAATAGATGAAACCCCATCTTGGAGGTCAAATTGGCTTAAATCCCCAATTTTCCAGCCCTAAGATAACTTCAGGCAGCATAGTTTACATCTCTGAATAGCAGCTTCTCCCACAACATGAGGTGGCACTTTTGTTCTAAAATTAACATGAAAGTGTCGAGTGGGACATGGGGTACTTGGAGAATCTCAGCACCTGCCCAGCCTCACCACATCTATAAAGGAAGGAACATTAACAACAAAAAAAAGCAATCCGGGAACAAATATCAGCCCAGTTCTACAGTGTCCTCGGAGGAGCAGCCAGAAGATAGAAAAACCCAGACAAGAGCTTGTTTTAAAAGACAAAGAAAAATATGATTAAGCAGGGCTGAGAATGCTGTAATGGAAGAATGAAAATACATTCCATCCCAGGACACTTGCATGTCAGCAGCTGATAGGGGCAGGAGTGGCCATCCCAAGGCCATGGGCACCTCCAATTGCCCGGCAGAGCATATGGGTCCTTGTGGACAATGGGCAGGCGAGAAGGGGCCAGGCCAGGGCCATCAGGGAAGGGCAGCCTTTCTGGGCAATGGGGTGGGGTCCCCAGGTCTGCAGCCTATGACTTGGGACTATGTGGCTTGGACTCTGTGCAGCAGTGGCTCCTTCTCATGCATCCTCTTTTTGTAAACTGGAGGGCAGTTGCAACGGCAATCACTTCCAGGTCCCAGGGAGGCAGCTGACCTGGATGGAATAAGGCTCAGAAAGGTAAAGGATTGCTCCTAAGATCACAGTGCTAGTGTGGTGTGTTGAGGCTAGGCCGATGAGAGCTCTCCCAGTCTTCATCCCCAGCCAAGGAGACTGTGTAATCACCTGGGCCTGAGAACAGCTCTGAGGTGAGCCTAATGGCCTGTGGCCCAGGAGCTAGTTTTCTCAGCCCCTCAACCTGATCCTCCACCACCTGGCCCTGTCCTCTCTCCCCCTGCCAATCCCCCACCCCTGACACAACATGTGGGAGTCCTCCTTCAGATGTCCACGCCCTTGCTCCCTCTCTGCGAAGCCAACCATGGCCAGCTTCCTGTCTGTCTCAGATTCCCTGTCTTCCTTGTACCTTCTCTTCCCCTGTTCTACTAGCTTGGTCCAACTCTCCTCAGCTGGGTCTGGGGTCAGGGCACGTGGGCTGACCTTGCACATCCTAGCTTCCTGCCCCTCCCAAAGGCCTCCCCAGCTATTAGCCCTGTGAAGGGTCTTCTGCTCTCAGATGGGACATCTAGTCGCCAATGAGGGGATGGTGCATGCAGTCAAGGGGCAGTTACCTCTGGAAAGAGGGTCTAAAACACCCCACCACAAGGCTCTAAGTATTAAATGCCAGAGCATACAAAAAGCAGCTAGCAGCTGGAGGGAGCGGGCCTCACACCTGTAATCCTAGCTACTCAGGGAGCTGAGATCTGAGGATACCACTGCCAAGCCAACCTGTGCAAACTGAAAAGACTACTCTCAACTTAACTAACAAAACGCCTGAACTAGAGAGGTGGATCAAGTGATAGTGCGCCAACCTTGAGCCAGAAACAACTAAGCAAAAGCTTAGCTGGGAATGTGGGAATGATACAGTGCTTGCCTACCATGCATGAAGCCCTGGGTTCAATTCCTTAGGACCCCATAAACAGAAAAATCTAGAAGTTACTATGTGGTGCAAGAGGTACAGTGCTAGCCTTAAGTATAAAAAAGCCAGTGACAGTGCCCAGGCCCTGATTCCCAAGCGCCAGGGCTGGCAACGAACAAACAACAGAACAAAGCACATCAAAAGCCTTAAGTCCTGAGTTCAAGCCCTACTACTACCAGCAAAATAAAATAATGTAATACTACTTCTACTACTACTAATACTAATGATAATAACAGCTGAGTGCTGGTGGCTCATGCCTGTAATCACAACTACTCAGGAGAGTGAGATCTGAAGACTGAGGTTCAGAGCTAGTCTGAGCCGGGAAAGTCCATGACATCCATTGCTCCAATTAACCAGCAATAGGCCAGAAGTGACCAGGTACCGGTGGTTCATTTCTGTAATCCTGGCTACTCAGGAGGCTGGGATCTGTAGAGCAAAGATCAAAGTCAGCCCAGGTAGGAAAGGCCATGAGAATTTTTTCTCCAGTAAACCTCCTGAAAATTGGAAGTGGAGCTGTGGCTCAAAGTGGTAGAGCACTAGCCTTGAGCAAAAGAGTTCAGGGACACAGGCTAGGTCCTGAGTTCAAGCACCAGAACTGACACAACACCACCACCAGCAGCAGCAGCCAGGACCTTATGTGGCATATCCTAAATGTTCTTAATTTTCTTCTCTCATTCCCTGGTAATACTCCCTCCCCCTCAAGGAGAAAAGTCGGGGGATGGGGCTGTATGAATCCTCTCTCTGCCTCCTCCAGGTCTACCCTGAACTGTGAAATCTGGGTAGGGTACAGTTTCAGGCTGCAGATGCTATGACAGCACGGCTTAAACTGAATTACACTGAAACCAGAGAAGCCTTCATGTCTCCCAGGGAGTTCAAAAGTATTGGCCCTATAACTGCACTCTGGACCGGAAAAGGCATTCAGTCTGCTCACAAGTCCTTCGGCTCACGCTCTAGGGCAGCTTTCTGCCCTTTGAAATAAGCTCATTCCTTATGCCCACACATTTGGGAATCCAGGATTGAATATTAGCTCTATTACACAAAGCCCATTTCTAAGGTATTTCTTTGCATGCTATCAGAGTCCTGTGTAATTTCATCTCTCCACAGAATCAGTCTTGTTTGTACAGACGAGGCCTTAGGCTCCTATGAGAAAGAACAGATGAAGGAGAGAATGACAAGAAGCAAGGTATCATATGCCAAGTTCCATAGGAACTTGTGCACTGATTTTTCCATTTCTTTGAAAAGTACCACTGGGAGTTTGATGCAATAACTCTATGCAGTGCTTGGGCCAATATGGTCAATTTCTAAATTTTTGTTCTTATTTAACAGGTGATATAGAGAGGGGTTAATTTCCGTAAGTCAGGTAATGAGTATATTTATTTGGACAATGTCACCCCTTTCCTTCACTCTCTCACAGTTTTTCTGCCTGTCCCCACAGACATGTTGCACAGTTCTTTATCAACATACTGTTTAAAGAGTACCACTCTTGCATTTGTTCACCTTTGTCCCTCCAATTAATAGGGCCATTTCAATGGTGTCATTTCTGTCTGTCTCTAAGCCTGGGCATGCTTTCATATTTCTAGGTCTCCCATTTCTTTCATTAAGATTTTATAAGTTAATCTTGCTGAGACACTCCCAGAACAGAGAGACAAATGATCGATGGTCTCCCTGATATGCGGGTGTTAGAATTAAAATGTAAAGAGACAGAACAAAGTAAACAGGTCTCAAGATACCAAAATTCAGAAAAACCAAGTGAAGAGGACACAGAATGAGTGGAAAGTGAGTGAGAATAGTAATAACAGAAACAACAACAATAATATATCAGAGGGGACCATTGCTATATTGGACAGGGATGAAAGGGAATTAAGCAACTCATAGGTAGGAATGGAAAGGAAGGAAAGAGTGAAAGAGGGAACAGATGTTGCTAAACAAAAGGAACGTAATGCACATCATCTGACATGGAGAAAATGATTTATTGTTAAAGTTCCTAAGTCTGCATAAGCTATGTAGAGTAAAATGATAATTTTCATCATTGTGAAAGTTAAAATGTATACTGCGATATATATACGTAAATGTGTGTGTGTGGGGGGGTGGGAAACTTAAACCCAGGAAGAAAGATTTTATCACTTTCACTGTTTCATTGTTTGATTTGCACCTTCTCGGTGAAGTTAACACCTAGTTATTTTGCTTTTTTGCAGGCTACTGTGAATGGGACTGTTTTCCTGATTTCTTTCTCAGCCTACTCATTATTGGCTATAGAAAAGCTACTGAATTTTGTATGCTGGTTTTAGATCGGCTAAATGCATAAAAATACTTATAAGCAGTAGAAGTTTCCTGGTAGGATTATAATACTTTATCTGCAATAGAGACAACTTGAGTTCTTCTTTCCCTATTTGAATCTTTCTTTCTCCTGCCTTATCTTTGGCTAGGATTTCTAGTACCTTACTGAATAAAAAATTGGCACAAATTCACTCTTAAAAAATAAAGACATATTTCACTCCAGACAGCTACAACAGGCATAAAACAGCATAAAAAGTATTTGATTGGCAGGAAGAGTAGAACTATCTCCTTTCCCTTTTCCTGTTTAAAAAAAAATTATATTAGGTATGAACTCAGAGACTTGCACTTAGTAAGCAAGCGCTTTACCACTTGAACCAGGCCTCCAGCCTGTCATCATTTTTAGAGACAAAGAAGTTGCTGTCCGGGCTGGGGATATAGCCTAGCGGCAAGAGTGCCTGCCTCGGATACACGAGGCCCTAGGTTCGATTCCCCAGCACCACATATACAGAAAACGGCCAGAAGCGGTGCTGTGGCTCAAGTGGCAGAGTGCTAGCCTTGAGCGGGAAGAAGCCAGGGACAGTGCTCAAGCCCTGAGTCCAAGGCCCAGGACTGGCCAAAAAAAAAAAAAAAAAAAAAAAAAAAGAAGTTGCTGTCCGTGTGATTACTCACATCGTCTTCCGTGTCTTTGTACAAAGTATTCAAACAAGATAGAGAAACAAATATCGCCTTTTGGAAAATGCGTCTCTTGAATTAAGAAACATACACTGCAGGGAACATCACCAAACAGCAGTGAGCTCTCACCAGGGGCAGTAAGGATAGTCACAACATGCTGCCACTGCAGAAAAGAAAATCCTCAGCTTAAGCTTGTAAACACACACAGAAAGGATGTTATCACCACAACCCTGGCATGAGAAGTAGGTGGGGAGGCCATGAAGAGGCGGCTACTTTACACGTGCTTGAGAATTTAGTGCATGAGTAAAAACACATAGACTTTTTAGGCCACTTAGTTCTGAGGTAAAGAAGTAGGAGTAAAAGTACATCTGTCGCAGCAGTTTCACAGAGCCCCTAACTCCCAAGAAATCATGAAATGCCAGAGTCCTATTCAAAAATGTTTACCTTGCACCTAGTTTGCCAATGGTATCCAAGCTCCTTGGGTTTTTCTTCTCCAACCTAGTTCCCTGCCCACGCTCTGAAGTGATTTTTGCAATTAGGCCTACGAGGAGACTTCAAGGCTTTCTTGCTGATTGTATTGATACTATTGGAAGACACCAAAGGAACCCAATGAGAGGCCTGGTAGTCCACCTACAGCTGAAAGAACGTAAAACCAGACTCCTGACACACTTACACACACACACACACAATCACACCAGTTTCAAACCCAGAGCCATCACTGAACCAAGTAGATTCTATGCCAACGAAACCTGCAAAAGTACTTCCTGACAAGTCAGAAACTGCAGATCCTGACTAACTATAGACACATTAGAAACTTAGGATATAGTGAAGAGCTAGTATTTAGCAAATACCAACAATGTTCCAAAAACAGGATGCATACCATCTCACAACCAATCTGCACAACTGGGTGGCATTCTCCCCATTTTGTAAGGCACCTGAGGCCTAAGTTGACAGAAAGTAGCATCAGTATACAGTGGGCACCAGTGGCTCACACCTGTAATCCTGTCTACTCAGGAGGCTAACATGTAAGGACCGAGCTGAGCAGGAAAACCCGAGGCTCTAATTTGCAGTTAATGACCAAGATTCCAGTAGTGTAACTAGAGCTCAACATTGAGTAGGAAAGGCTAAGGGATAGACCTCTGGCCCGGAGTGCAAACTCCAACACATATACATATAGAACTAGATCAAATGGCAACCAAGTTGAGCCACCGGAGATAAGGCAACAGGAAATACTTGGTTCCACCAAGCACTGGTGACGTCCCATCCATTTGCAGTCTGAGCCAGGGGCCTAGAGCCCCTCCGTGATGCTGATGGGCTCTCTACTCACACATCTGTCTCTGATACCACAATTCCACCCTCTCATGAGGCATACGCATTATTGTCTCCGAGAATTTTTCAGAGTCACAATCAAATCTTCCCAGGCCAGAGAAGGTTATCCCACCCATGTCCATGTTACACACAGAAACACACACCCCATCGTCCTCTGCTCCAAGAGCACCCACTCGTATCCTTGGCAAGATATCCCCAGGGGACTGCAGTTTCTGGAAAGGCACTTGCAAATTCTCTGAGCACCTGATCGAAGCTCTGTAGTCCTGGTCCTACATCCCTGAGAGGATTTTCCACTGGGCAAGCAGTAACACCAGAAATCCAACTAGCAGAGTGACCCAGATTGCAAGCCACCTGAAGCTTGAACACAATGAGCCACAAACATAAACAATTCTCATCCTGCAACCCTCATCTGTCAACTGAAAACAAGCTCAGGCATTTTGAATTGAAGCTTAAAGAGGGATGGGGATGGAAGGTGCTTACTGAGAATAACTAGGGCCCCATGCTCTGGAAATTCCTCCCACTGTTCTACTATATGTTGGAGAAAATTAGCTGCATTTGTTTGGGTACCAGAAAGATTCCACTGCCATCAAAGGACAGAGAATTCACTTAAATGTTGATCAAGAGAGGCTTGAATCTCAGGGACAGTGTACTGGCCATGAATTCAAGCCCCAAGACTGAGGAGAAAAAAAAATAGTAAAAATGCCAAGAAACCTGTAATCGTAGCTACTTAGAAGGCCAACCCAGGAAGAAAAGTCTCCAGGAGACTATTACATCCAAAACACCACTCAAAAACAAGAAGTAGGGGTGGGGAGGGTGGCTTGTCTAGTTTGCATGAAGACCTGGTCCAATTCCTCAACACCACATGAAGAGAAAATGCAGGAAGAGGTGTTGTGTCTCAAGTGGTAATGTGCTACCCTTGAGCAAAAAGAAGCCAGGAACATGCTGACAGCCTGAGTTCATTCCCCAGCACTGGCAGGAAGAAAAACAAAAACAAACAACAGCAACACAAAACACCAGAAGTAGCACTATGTGTAAATGAAGGGCAGGCCCTGGGCGAAAAGGAGCTCAGGGACAGCACCCAGGCCTTGAGTTCAAGCCCTAAGACCAGGCAGAAAAAGAAAAAGTAAGAAAAGCTGATTGCTCGTGCACATGCCTCTCATCCTAGCTACTCAGGAGATGGTGATCTGAGTATCGCAGTTCTAACTCAAGCAAGGAGGTAAGTCCATGAAACTGGGATCTGCAATTCACTACCAAAAACGCAAAATGGGGGCTGTGGCACAAGTGGCAGAGGCGTGGCCTTGAGCAAAAAAAGCCGAGAGACAAGGCCCAGGCCCTGAGTTCAAACCCCGGGACACAGAGAGAGACAGAGAACCCAGACCAGTTCTTTCAGGTCCTGCCTCAGACCAGGCTGTCGTTTTCCCCTCATGCCATTTTCATCCTCCAGTAAACTGAACTAAAAGCTGTACACCTCAAAGTGGTGGCTTAGTCCACTCTCCACACAGCTCGTCCATGTGTGGCATAAGGAGGACGGTGTGGCTCCCTAAACATAGAGCCATGGGGGGGGGGTCACTACCATCGCGGAACATGAAGGGGGGGGGGAGGCGAACGAAGGAAGGGCGGGTGGGCAAGGGCAGTCATTGCATTCCACGGTCATGTGTGAAAAGGGGAAGTGTGGGTCGGGGGAGACGCGGCTGGGGTGTGGAAGGGGCGACACAGGCCAAGATGCATTAGACGTTTTACACACCGCCATATTGGGCTAAGCCCCCTCAGGACACTTACTTAACCAATAATCAATAAAGAAGGGAAATGACAACTAATGTTCACACAATGCTAGGTTGAGTCTTCGGTCTCCACAGCCTCTGAAAGGGCAAAGCATGCATGTATGAAAGCAGGTCAACACACACCTCCATTTTGGGTCCTGACTCAAAAATGAAAAGCAAGCACTTCCGGCTTGGGTGCGCATGCGCTTTTGCCTCAGGGGTCGGCAGCGACTCGGCTTTCCACTCGGCTGACTTTGAAGTTATGAACAGCCTCTGAGGGAACGGGAGGAACACACGAGCAAGCGTTTTTCCCGCCACCAGAAGCCCGGCCCGGGACCAACACAATTTCCTCAGCCTCCTAGAGGTTCAGGAAGTATTTCTACAGCAGCGAGCAACCAATCGCAGCGCAGGTACTAGCCTCCGTAGTAGCACTCTCATTGGATGCAAGATGACAGGGCGGGGCCTAGCCTGCCTGGGGTCCGCCCGAGGGCACTTGCAACACCATCAGAATACAGACCACGCTACCATCCGCACCTGTGTGAGGACACACGCCAGCGAGATTCAAAAGCGGCGGCCGGCCAGGGCCTCAGTAGACGACGACCTCTTCCCGCCTCACGGGGCCTCCTCTACACCTGACACCTGACTGTCACCCGGTGCATGCAAGCACCAACCGGAGACCCCGCGCCAGCACCACCAGACCTACCACGCCACTCCCGACATCGCCCTCGCCTTGATGGACGCCAGCACCACGCCCTGCTGCCGACCGGAGACTGGGGGACCCAGCCCGGAGAAGCTCAGCCGAAAGAACCACCCGGGGCCGCCACCCAGCCTGCAAGACCCCTCCGAGGTGACACCCTGGTTCACACCAGAGCCTGCGGGACCCAGTCCAGCGAAGCGCAGCCGAAAGGACCCGCCGAGGCCGCCACCCAGCTCCGAAGACTCCTCCAAGGCGACACCGGCCCCCGCAGACACCCACAACGCCCTCACCTCCCTGGTGGTCCTGGCCACTGGGTGCGCCCTGCAGGTGCCCCTAGGCCACGTCGATCTGGTGCTGGAGCCTCCGCCAACCTCGGTCCTCACCGTGGACCTCCTAGGCCACAGGCTCGTTCTCATCCCCCAGGACCTCTTGGGCCCCAACCCCCAAGGGCAGCCCGGGACCTCATCCGATGGCCTACTCCTGGATGATTTGCTGGATACACGGCCTGAGGACGTCGTGGTCCGGCAAGGCCTCTGCTGCCAGCCCTTCCCCGACGTGGCCTGCCAGGAAGAGGTCTATACCGAGGATGCTGAAGACACCGAGGAAGCTCAAGACACTGAGGACTCTGATCCTGACTTCCTGGAGCCAAGTTGGTCCAGCCCTGAGCCTCAAGACCCCAGCCCACAACCTGGTCTTGCCAGTGCCCACCCTTCATCCAAGCAGTCACAACACTCAGTATGTATTCAACCCGGACTTCCACCTTTTGAGGTTTGTCCAAGGCTCACTGCTGAGGCCTCTCCCTCTGTCTCCCAGCCTGCTTTCAAATCTGACCAGCCCACCAAATCTACTGGTGTGCCCTATGCACCGTCCATGCCCTGTGCAAGGCTAGAGATGCTCGTGCTCAGACCTATTGCCTTCCTCCTCCTACTGTTTGGTTGAGGGTGGTAGGGGGTCTGGTAGAAGCTACCAATGTAACCTCCATAGTTAGGATTTGGTGTGTTGGTTCCCTTACTCGTTATTGGGTTTCTTTTTTGAGTTTGTCTGACTGTGTGTTTGTTTGTATCATTGCAGAATGTTTGAACTGGCTGACTAGGAAATCTGGAAGATGGCCTCAGCCTTAAAACACACTACTTGGAATATATATCGGCTTTGAGTTAGCTGTTTAGATCCTTTTCCTGCAGAAGTCATCCTCAGTTTTTAGACTTCCACGCCATGTTTTTGCTTCAACCATCAGCTCCAGCACTTTGCCTTACAAGCTCACTTTTTCTCCAGTGCCCTACCATTGAATCTTTTTGCATCCATACGAATATAATCATTCTGCCAGCAACCAAACGCGTATGCCTGTATCCCGAGTTTTGCAGGCTGAGATCTGAAGGTCAAGCTTCAAGCCAGCTCCAGCAAGATAGTTGTAAGTTTCTTAGCTTCAACTGATCAGAAAAAAAAGCCAGAAAAGGAGCTGTAGCTCAAGTGGTAGAGTGCTAGCCTTGAGCACAAATGGTCAGGGACAGTGCCCAGGCAACGAGTTCAAGCCTGAGGACTGGCATCAGAAAAAGCTGCAAGTGGAGCTGTGGTTCAAGTGGTAGAGCGCTGGAGTTGAGGGAGTTGAACAAGCTAAGAGACAGAGTCCAGGCCTTGAATCAAGCCCTAGTACCAGCATACATATTCATTTAGTGGACGTTGGCCCTAGTCTCTGCTAATTCATCGCCACCATGGACTTACCTCCACCTGGCACCAATGGCTGATGCCTGTAATCCCAGCTACTCAGGAAGTGGAGAGCTGACAATGAAGGTTCAAAGCCAGCCTGGAAAGGAAAGTCTTTGAGACTCTTTGCAAATGCTGGAACTGGAGCTGTGACTCGAATGCTACAGTGCTAGCCCTGAGCACAAATGCTCAGGGACAGTGCCAGGGCCCTGAGTGCACATCCTAGGACCAGTACAAACAAACCAAGTTCCCTCGAGCAAATTTTCTACTATGCACGTTGGTGACTACAAAGCAAAAACCTTGAAACAGTGACCAGAGATCTTTGTTTTTCTATTATTAGCTTATCAAAGAATTGATGATTTTAAGTAGTGCGTTTTTTGTTTTGTTTTTTACAAACCCTTCCACTATTGGTATATTTTTAAATGTTTCTCCTGTACTGAAAACCTCTCAGTTCTAGGGTTTGATATTATATACTTATAAGATCCTAAGTCTACTTTGTTCATGGATACTAGTGTATAGACATAATTTCTTACATTACTCTGATCTACAACAGAATTATGTAATTTTTGAATACATATCTATGTATTTCTTGGTTGGTTGGCAAGGACAATAATACCGGTAGATAAAGAGAATTTTGTGTGTTTTGATAAACACCTTTGTAGCTTACTTTTCCTGTCTTACACGCTCTATTGATGCTTCTAAGTTTTATCATTAAATAAAATGCTACTGTCCTTGGTTGGCAGATAACCCGTATCTTTACGGAGTAATTCGTTTTTCCTCCTAATCGTAGTGGGTGGGGGAAAAAAAAAAATCACAGAAACTTACGTTGGATTTCTGTTTTGTTTTTCTAATTCTAATCCCTGGACTGTGTCCCATCCCCAAGCCTGACATGAAATCCAGGAAACTGGGGTCAAGTTCAGGCTTTTAGGGTCTGGGCCTTGAGTTCATGTCTCATGAGGCTATTTCAAGTTGCAGAGCATGAGATCACAACAAGTGTTCCATTCAAATCCCATGCCCTATGTTCACAAACCCAGGCTCTGAGTTCAAGTCCCAGGCAGTGAGTTTGAGTCTCTGGACTCCAAGTTCCAGTTGCAGGGCCTGAATACAAGGCCTATGTGTTGAGGTCAAGGCCTTGGCCCCATCTAGGAGGCCTGACCTTGGAGTTGAAGGGAATGAACCCCATTTCAAGGCCTAGGTCTCAAGTTCAAGTCCCAGGCCCCCAATTTCTCCCCAGGCACCGAATGTCCAGTGCCAGGCCTGAGTTAAAGTTCTGGCTGTGAATTCCGGACGGTGACCCAGTGTTCAAGGCTCAGGCCTCAGGTTCAGTTCCAGGACCCAAGTTGAAATCCCAGGAGGTGTGTGAAAGGCTCAGGCCCCAATCCAAGGCCTGGCTTCAAGTTCATGGCCAGGGCCCACAATTCAAAGCCCAGACCTCGAGTTCCAGTCTCAGGCCCTGAGCGCCAGTTGGAGCAGCCGAAATCAGTTCAGGCCCCGAGTTCATGTTCTAGGACCTGAATTCAGTTCAGGGCCCCAGATCCAAGTTCAAGTCCCTGGCCCTAATTATATGGCCCAGCCCCAATATCAACGCCTTGGGACCAAAAGCAACTCTAAAACATGACGTTCATTCCCAAGTACAAAATCAAGTCCCCGGGCTGGCGTTCAAATCCCAATCCACGAGATTAAGGATCAAGCTCGCATTGTTCGAGTCCCATGCCATGATTTCAATGCTTGGTCCCCATGTTCAGATCCCAGGCCCTGAGTTCAGAGCCCAGGCTCTCATGTGAACTCAAATTCAAGCCCTAGGCCTGAAACATTGCAAAGGCCTAAGTTCGAGTTCCAAGGCCCATGTGCAAGTCCCAGTCCCCAAGTTCACATCCCAGCCATGGAGTCACGGCCAAGGTCCAAGTTTGTGTTCCAGACCTTGAGTTCAAGATCTGGGGCTCGAGTTCAAGTTGCAGGCCTGAGAGTAGGGCTCAGGCCTGAGCTCTACTCCCCATCCCAGGTTAAGGCCCACGTTCCTAGTTTCAGACCCAGGACTCTAGTTAAATCCCTGGTTCAAGGTTCAAGTCCCAAATCCTGATTACAATTCTCAGGCCTCAAGTTCAGGACCCAGGACTGGAGTTCAAGGCGTAGGCCTTCAGTTCAAGTTCCAAGACCCGACTTCAATTCCACAGACTTGAGTTCGAAGCCCAGGACCCGAGTTCAAGACCTAGGCTTTGGAGTTGAAGTCCTAGGCCTCAATTGCAAGTTGCAGAACGTTAGGGCAAGGCTCAGGCTGTCATTTCAGGTTCCAATCCTTCAGTTGAGGGTCCAGGCCATGAACTCAAGTCACAGGCCTGAACTGAAGGCTAATGCCCAAGTTCAAGTCCCAGGCACTGAGTTCTAGTCCTAAGCCACGAGTTCTAGTTGCAGGCCTATGAGGAAGGCCCAGGCCTGGCTTAAAGTCCCAACTGCCATTGCAAGACACAGCGGCCAAGTTCAAGTGTCAGGCTCTGAGTCAAGTCCCAAGCCCTGAATTCAAATCGCAGGCCCGAGTCAGTCAGGACCTAAGCATTCAATTCATGGCTCAGGCTGCTAGGGCAATCCTAAGAACCATGTTGAAGTCCCAGGCCCCGCATTCAGGGTGCAATCCCCGAGTTCAAGTCTGTGACAACCACTTCATTCTTAGACTAAGACTTGAAAGCCCAGGCTAGAAGGTCAAGGCCCAGGCTGAGAGTTCAAGGCCCAGGACTCAAATTCAAATCACAGGCCATGAGTTCAAGTACAGGGCTCAGATGTCTAGGCCTAGGTTCAGAGTTCAAGGCACAGGCACTGAGTTCATGACCTGGAGGGGGTCACTACGCAATTCTACAAGTCCTTTAAAGAAGAATACTCATACTCCTCAAGCTCTTCTGAGAAATAGAAGGAGAGGAAGTTATCACAAACTCATTTTCAGAAGCCAGTGTCATACTCATCCCCAAGCCAGGCTCGAGTTTAAGGCCTCGGCTGGGAAATCAAGGCCCACTTCAAGCCCAGGCCTCAAGTTCAAGTCCCGGGCCTTGAGTTCAAACATGGGACTGGGTTCAAGTCCCAGGTCAAGAATACAAGTCTCTTGCCTATACTTCATGTCCCAGACCCTGAGTCCTAGTCCTGGGCCCCAACTTGAAATCCCAGGACATGTGTTCAAAGCTTCACTCCCAATTCGAGACCTGGGCCCTGAGTTCATGGCCCAGGCGCTCAATGCAGGGGCCTGTCCCTGAATTGAGGTCCAGACTCGGAGTTCCACTTCCATGCTCCAAGTTGAAGTCCAGGCCCCAATTTAAGGCCCAGTGCTGCTATCAGGGCCCAAGGCCCAATCCCTGAGTTCACGTCCCAGATCCTTAGTTCACAGTCCATTTACTGAATTCAAGGCCTGAGCCCTGATTAGAAGGCACAGGCTGCAGAATCAAAGCACAGGCCTGAGTTCAAATCTCAACCCAGAATTCAAGGATCAGGCTCTGAATCCCAGGCCCAGGCATGGAGCTCAGGGGTGCAAAGACTCAAGGTTAAGTTCCCGGCCTGAAAGCAATGCCTGGGCCACGGTTCAAATTCCAAACCCTGTGTCCATTACCCAGGCCTACAGTTTACATACATCCCAGCCCCTGAATGCAAGACCAAGGTCCAAGTTCCTATCCCGGGCCCCGAGTTCAAAGTTCCAGACTGGAGAGGAAGGCCCAGGCCTGAGTTCTAGTCCCCCATGCCCAAGTTAAAGCATTAAGGCCCAGGGCTCTAGTTCAATGCCTTGCCAGAGTTCAAGTCCCAAGTCCTGATTTCAGTTCTTTGGCCTCAAGTTCAGGGGTCCGAAGACCTAAGGTTAAGTTCCCAGCCTGAAAGCAATGCCTGGGCCATGGTTCAAATTCCAAACTCCGTGTCCTATTCCCAGGCCTAGAGTTCACATCCCAGCCCCTGAATGCAAGACCAAGGTCCAAGTTCCTATCCCGGGGCTTGAGTTCAAGTTCCAGGCTGGAGAGGAAGGCCCAGGCCTCAGTTCTAGTCCCCATGCCCAAGTAAAGCATTAAGGCCCAGGGGCTCTAGTCCAATGCCTGGCCCAGAGTTCAAGTCCCAAGTCCTGATTTCAGTTCTGTGGCCTCAAGTTCAGGACCCAGGGATTTTAGTTCATGGCCCAGGCCTTTTACTTCAAGTCCCAAGCTTTGACTTTAATTCCACAGAGCTAGAGTTCAAGTCCCAGGCTGTGAATCCAAGTGCCAGGCTCCAGTTCAAGTTCCAGGCTGTGAGGTCCAGGCCGTGACCCTCAGAAAAGGGCCGCGATAGTGGTTCAATTCCAAGCCCCGGGGGAGTAGTCCCAGTCCCCAATTCCTAGCAAAGGCCCTCAGTATAAATGCCAAGCTAAGAGTTCATTGCCTAGTCCCCCAAATCAAGCCCACACTTTGAGTTAAAGTCTGAGGCCCATCTTTTCAGTCCCCAGCCCCAGAGTTCCAGTCGCTGGACCCGTAAGTTCATGATGTGGCCCCTGAGTTCAAGTCCTAAGCCTGGAGTCCAAGCCCCCAGGCCCAAAGTCAAGGCCCAGGCTGTAAGTTCAAGTCCAGGCCCCCATTAATGGCATAGGCCTGAGTTCAAATGCAACCTGTGACATCTAGGCCGAGGTCCCAATTCCAAGTATGGACTTGGACAACATTCCCAGGCCCCCACTTCCAAGAGTTTGGGTTGAAGGCCCCGAGTTCATGGCCTGGGCCATGAGTTCAACTTTCAAGCCCCGTGTTTGTTTCCAGCCCCCAGTTCAAATCTCAGAACTGAAAGAAAAGGCTCAGGCCAGAGTTCTTGTTCCACAGCCCATGATCAAGTTGCAGGCCCCAAGTTCAGGTCTCAGGCCTGAATTGCAGGCCAAGGTCAGATTTTATGTCCCCTGACCACAAGTCAAGTCCGGGAATCAAGTTCATGTGTCAGATCCTTAGGTCAACTCACAGGCCCCCATTTCAATGTCCAGCCTGGATCTCCTGGTCCAGGCTCAGATTTAAAGTCCAGGCCATGATGTCACATACCAGGCCCTGAGATCAAAGTCCCGTCACTGAGTTCAAGTCTCTGGCCTCGAGTTCAAGTCCGAGGCATCCAGCTAACATCCTGGATAGTACAGTCCCGATATCCAAGTTCAGGCCCCAATTTCCAGGCCTAAGCCCCAACTTCATGGCCCAGGCCCTGAGTTCAAAGGCAAGGAAGAGAATCCACGGGCCCAGGCACCAAATTCTAGGCACAGGTTCGGAATTCCAGTTTCCAGAGACCAATTTCAGGGCCCAGGACAAAGACTGAGACCCGACTCCCAGTCCTAGGTCTCTAGTGCAAATTCCTGGCTATGAATTCAAGTCCAAGGCCATGATTTCAAGTCCAAGGCCTGCAGTAGAAATCCCAGGCCCTGGCTTCAATCCAAGTTCCTGAGTTCACAGCCAAGGCCCAGACTTGAATGCCCGGGCCCAAGTTCAAGTCCCAGGCCATGAGTTCAGGGCCATGAAAAAGTTCAATTCTCAGGTGCTGAGTTCAAGGCTCAGGTCGACAATTCAGGTCCCAGGCCTCGAGTTCACGGCCCACTCCAGAGCTCAAGGCCCAGGTCTTGAATTCAGGGCCCAGGCTTCGAGATCAAGGGACTAATCCCTGAGTTCAAAGCCCATGCCTCAATGTCAAGGGCCAGCACTGATAAAATGTCCATGCCCTAATTTCCAGTCCTAGGCCCCAAGTTAAATGCCCAGGTCCTGAGTTCAAGGCCAAGGGCCCCGGAACTCAAGTCTGAGGCCAAAATTCAAGTCGCAGGCATTGAACTCAAGTCTAGGCCAAGAAGTAAAAGTTCCAGACCCAGCATCACGTCACAGGCCAGAGTTCAAGTCCCAGGCCACAAGATCAACGCAAAGGCCCAGAGTTCAATGCCCACTCTGAGCTCAAGGCCCCGGTCATGAGTTCAATTCCCAAGCCCTAAGTTAATGTTGCAGGCCCTGAGTTCAAGTAGAGCTCAGAGTTCCAGGACAAAGCAGAGATCAAGTCCCAGACCCTGAGGTCAATCCTAGGCCTCAGGCTTAAGTCCCAAGCATTGAACTCAGTCCCACGCCCAGAGTTAAATTTCCAGCCCAGCATTCAAGTCACAGGCCTTGACTTCAAGTCCCAGGTGCAGCGATCAAGACACAGGCCCCAGCTCAAAGCCCAAGCCCAGAGTTCAAGTTCCAGGAACTGAGTGTAAGTCTGAAGTGCCCTGTTATAAGTCACAGGTTGAATACAAAGCCCAGCCCGGGGATCAATGCCTCGTACTCAAGTTCAAGTCCCAAGCTGTGAGTAAAACTACCATGTCCTGAATTCAGGTCCCAGGCTTCAAGTTCAAGGACCAGTCTCTGAGTTCAAAGTCTAGGCATGGAATCCAAGGGTGAGGTTCTAAGTAGAAGGCCCAGGATCTGGATTACAGTTCCAGAGGCAAGTTCAAGTCCCAGGCAAACAGATCAAGTCCAAGCCCTGAGTTCAAGTGCTAAGCCCATTCCATTCCAGCCATTTAACTCAGGTCCCAAGCCCAGAGTCAAAGTTCCAGGCCCAGCATTCCTTTCTCAATGCTTGAGTTCAAGGTCCTGGCCCCATGGTCCATTCCAGGCCAGAGTTCAAGTCCAAGGACCCAAGATCCAGGCCCAGGCCCTGAGATCAAGTCCCAGCAGCCTGAGTTTCAAGGCCCATGTCCACAGTTCAAGGCCTGGGCCCCCATTGGGGGAACTCTGTTTTCTTAGGTCCTTTCACTCATTCAGTCAGCCAATGTTACTGAGCAGATACCGAAGCCAGACACAAAGGTCGGGGGAAAGCAGGTTTCTAAGGAATTCTGTTAAGTTCTTAGAATTAAGCTTTAGCAATGAAACCAGCAGAATTTCTTGGCCATTGAGCCATTTCCATGGTAATCCCCATCCAGACTACATCATGGGGGATTTCACACGTAATCACAGGCTGACGCACAGCTCCTGATACCGGCTCTGTAAAACATGCTTGGCTGTACCACAGAGAGCCAGAGGGAGCTAATCTGACCAGCCAAGGCCTTGAACCCTGCTTCATAATCAGAAGGACCTTGACAACAAAGAGGCTCAGGTGAAGAAAGGACAGAGTTCCCATGCCCTTCAACAACGGTGCCTTCCACTTTAGAATGGTTGTCAATTGTGGTTATAGACATGGCAAAACACACACACACACCACACACACACACACACACACACACACACACAACACAGTGGCTTAGAAGTGGAATGCTACACCCATAGTGCAAGACATAGACTGGGACTCTGTTGCTGAGACAGAAGATTGATGGGAGAAGTTTTGTATAGGGAATTACACTCTATTGCCACCCCTCCCTCCACACAGCACCTGCCTTCTGTCTTCCCCCAGCAGCCACATCTGGGAAGGGGAGGGGAGGGGACTCTGGTACAGGGGCAGAAGGAGGACAGGCGAGGTCTCTAATACCCAGCCCTCTCTCCAGACTGGAATGTGGAAAAGACCAGACCCAACCTCCCAGAGGGCCTTTCAGGATGAGGGGCCAGCTGAAAGATGCTCATGGAAGAGCCTTGAGGTCAGAGAAATCAACTCAAGGACCAGCCCGTGCATCTTACCACTGAACAAAGCAAGGCAAGACATGGAAGAACTTCATTCCAGGCCAGAGTGAGGGAGGCCTAATCTGAGACTAGATACTGAGTCATGCAACCTTCCTTGCTCTGTGAATTGTGTTTCTCTTTGTTGGTTGGCCATCCAGACTCATGGCTTCCAAATGCCCTGGATAGAAAGAACTGGGCTTCAGAAGGTACTCAGGCACTGGGAGCCAGGAGAGAGCCAGTACCAAGCAAGTGCCCCCTTTCAGCCTCTGTGGTTGTCACGTGACCTCCCACCTTTCCCCTTCTTTACCCTGGAATCAAAGGCCTGAGTCCCCTGCCACATATAGATGGCTCCCCCTACCGACTCAGGTAGCTGAGATCTGAGGCTCAACATTTGATGCCAGCTCATGGTGAACAGACCAACACTAAGCATATCTTGGCCTTTCTTGGGGCCAAGCCAGTGAGCATTCTTACTTTCTCGCTGCGGAGACTACTACATCAACAGCCATGGTAGCCTCCTCGATCAACAGGCCATTGGATCATATAGTCAGTGGACAATCACTGCTCTTCTTTTCCCTCCTAGCCACTAAGTGAAGGGGTGAGAGGAGCAGACTGTACCAGGCTTGCATAGTGTTAGCACAGAACAGAGACAGGACCACAGTTTGAGCAGAGAAGCATTAGTAACACATGAAGAAAAACATTAGTAATAGATGAAACCCCATCTTGGAGGTCAAATTGCTTAAATCCCCAATTTTCCAGCCCTAAGATAACTTCAGGCAGCATAGTTTACATCTCTGAATAGCAGCTTCTACCACAACATGAGGTGGCACTTTTGTTCTAAAATTAACATGAAAGTGTCGAGTGGGACATGGGGTACTTGGAGAATCTCAGCACCTGCCAGCCTCACCACATCTATAAAGGAAGGAACATTAACAAAAAAAAAAGCAATCAGTGAACAAATATCAGCCCAGTTCTACAGTGTCCTCGGAGGAGCAGCCAGAAGATAGAAAAACCCAGACAAGAGCTTGTTTTAAAAGACAAAGAAAAATATGATTAAGCAGGGCTGAGAATGCTGTAATGGAAGAATGAAAATACATTCCTTCCCAGGACACTTGCATGTCAGCAGCTGATAGGGGCAGGAGTGGCCATCCCAAGGCCATGGGCTCCTCCAATTGCCCGGCAGGAGCATATGGGTCCTTGTGGACAATGGGCAGGCGAGAAGGGGCCAGGCCAGGGGCCATCAGGGAAGGGCAGCCTTTCTGGGCAATGGGGTGGGGGTCCCCAGGTCTGCAGCCTATGACTTGGGACTATGTGGCTTGGACTCTGTGCAGCAGTGGCTCCTTCTCATGCATCCTCTTTTTGTAAACTGGAGGGCAGTTGCAACGGCAATCACTTCAGGTCCCAGGGAGGCAGCTGACCTGGATGGAATAAGGCTCAGAAAAGGTAAAGGATTGCTCCTAAGATCACAGTGCTAGTGTGGTGTGTTGAGGCTAGGCCGATGAGAGCTCTCCCAGTCTTCATCCCCAGCCAAGGAGACTGTGTAATCACCTGGGCCTGAGAACAGCTCTGAGGTGAGCCTAATGGCCTGTGGCCCAGGAGCTAGTTTTTCTCAGCCCCTCAACCTGATCCTCCACCACCTGGCCCTGTCCTCTCTCCCCCTGCCAATCCCCCACCCCTGACACAACATGTGGGAGTCCCTCCTTCAGATGTCCACGCCCTTGCTCCCTCTCTGCGAAGCCAACCATGGCCAGCTTCCTGTCTGTCTCAGATTCCCTGTCTTCCTTGTACCTTCTCTTCCCCTGTTCTACTAGCTTGGTCCAACTCTCCTCAGCTGGTCTGGGGTCAGGGCACGTGGGCTGACCTTGCACATCCTAGCTTCCTGCCCCTCCCAAAGGCCTCCCCAGCTATTAGCCCTGTGAAGGGTCTTCTGCTCTCAGATGGGACATCTAGTCGCCAATGAGGGGATGGTGCATGCAGTCAAGGGGCAGTTACCTCTGGAAAGAGGGTCTAAAACACCCCACCACAAGGCTCTAAGTATTAAATGCCAGAGCATACAAAAAGCAGCTAGCAGCTGGAGGGAGCGGGCCTCACACCTGTAATCCTAGCTACTCAGGGAGCTGAGATCTGAGGATACCACTGCCAAGCCAACCTGTGCAAACTGAAAAGACTACTCTCAACTTAACTAACAAAACGCCTGAACTAGAGAGGTGGATCAAGTGATAGTGCGCCAACCTTGAGCCAGAAACAACTAAGCAAAAGCTTAGCTGGGAATGTGAGAATGGTACAGTGCTTGCCTACCATGCATGAAGCCCTGGGTTCAATTCCTTAGGACCCCATAAACAGAAAAAATCTAGAAGTTACTATGTGGTGCAAGAGGTACAGTGCTAGCCTTAAGTATAAAAAAGCCAGTGACAGTGCCCAGGCCCTGATTCCCAAGCGCCAGGGCTGGCAACGAACAAACAACAGAACAAAGCACATCAAAAGCCTTAAGTCCTGAGTTCAAGCCCTACTACTACCAGCAAAATAAAATAATGTAATACTACTACTACTAATACTAATACTAATGATAATAACAGCTGAGTGCTGGTGGCTCATGCCTGTAATCACAACTACTCAGGAGAGTGAGATCTGAAGACTGAGGTTCAGAGCTAGTCTGAGCCGGGAAAGTCCATGACATCCATTGCTCCAATTAACCAGCAATAGGCCAGAAGTGACCAGGTACCGGTGGTTCATTTCTGTAATCCTGGCTACTCAGGAGGCTGGGATCTGTAGAGCAAAGATCAAAGTCAGCCCAGGTAGGAAAGGCCATGAGAATTTTTTCTCCAGTAAACCTCCTGAAAATTGGAAGTGGAGCTGTGGCTCAAAGTGGTAGAGCACTAGCCTTGAGCAAAAGAGTTCAGGGACACAGGCTAGGTCCTGAGTTCAAGTACCAGAACTGACACAACACCACCACCAGCAGTAGCAGCCAGGACCTTATGTGGCATATCCTAAATGTTCTTAATTTTCTTCTCTCATTCCCTGGTAATACTCCCTCCCCCTCAAGGACCTCTCTCTGCCTCCTCCAGGTCTACCCTGAACTGTGAAATCTGGGTAGGGTACAGTTTCAGGCTGCAGATGCTATGACAGCACGGCTTAAACTGAATTACACTGAAACCAGAGAAGCCTTCATGTCTCCCAGGGAGTTCAAAAGTATTGGCCCTATAACTGCACTCTGGACCGGAAAAGGCATTCAGTCTGCTCACAAGTCCTTCGGCTCACGCTCTAGGGCAGCTTTCTGCCCTTTGAAATAAGCTCATTCCTTATGCCCACACATTTGGGAATCCAGGATTGAATATTAGCTCTATTACACAAAGCCCATTTCTAAGGTATTTCTTTGCATGCTATCAGAGTCCTGTGTAATTTCATCTCTCCACAGAATCAGTCTTGTTTGTACAGACGAGGCCTTAGGCTCCTATGAGAAAGAACAGATGAAGGAGAGAATGACAAGAAGCAAGGTATCATATGCCAAGTTCCATAGGAACTTGCGCACTGATTTTTCCATTTCTTTGAAAAGTACCACTGGGAGTTTGATGCAATAACTCTATGCAGTGCTTGGGCCAATATGGTCAATTTCTAAATTTTTGTTCTTATTTAACAGGTGACATAGAGAGGGGTTAATTCCCGTAAGTCAGGTAATGAGTATATTTATTTGGACAATGTCACCCCTTTCCTTCACTCTCTCACAGTTTTTCTGCCTGTCCCCACAGACATGTTGCACAGTTCTTTATCAACATACTGTTTAAAGAGTACCACTGTTGCATTTGTTCACCTTTGTCCCTCCAATTAATATGGCCATTTCAATGGTGTCATTTCTGTCTGTCTCTAAGCCTGGGCATGCTTTCATATTTCTAGGTCTCCCATTTCTTTCATTAAGATTTTATAAGTTAATCTTGCTGAGACACTCCCAGAACAGAGAGACAAATGATCGATGGTCTCCCTGATATGCGGGTGTTAGAATTAAAATGTAAAGAGACAGAACAAAGTAAACAGGTCTCAAGATACCAAAATTCAGAAAAACCAAGTGAAGAGGACACAGAATGAGTGGAAAGTGAGTGAGAATAGTAATAACAGAAACAACAACAATAATATATCAGAGGGGACCATTGCTATATTGGACAGGGATGAAAGGGAATTAAGCAACTCATAGGTAGGAATGGAAAGGAAGGAAAGAGTGAAAGAGGGAACAGATGTTGCTAAACAAAAGGAACGTAATGCACATCATCTGACATGGAGAAAATGATTTATTGTTAAAGTTCCTAAGTCTGCATAAGCTATGTAGAGTAAAATGATAATTTTCATCATTGTGAAAGTTAAAATGTATACTGCGATATATATACGTAAATGTGTGTGGGGTGGGGATGGGAAACATAAACCCAGGAAGAAAGATTCTATCACTTTCACTGTTTCATTGTTTGATTTGCACCTTCTCGGTGAAGTTAACACCTAGTTATTTTGTTTTTTTGCAGGCTACTGTGAATGGGACTGTTTTCCTGATTTCTTTCTCAGCCTACTCATTATTGGCTATAGAAAAGCTACTGAATTTTGTATGCTGGTTTTAGATCGGCTAAATGAATAAAAATACTTATAAGCAGTAGAAGTTTCCTGGTAGGATTATAATACTTTATCTGCAATAGAGACAATTTGAGTTCTTCTTTCCCTATTTGAATCTTTCTTTCTCCTGCCTTATCTTTGGCTAGGATTTCTAGTACCTTACTGAATAAAAAATTGGCACAAATTCACTCTTACAAAATAAAGACATATTTCACTCCAGACAGCTACAACAGGCATAAAACAGCATAAAAAGTATTTGATTGGCAGGATTTCCTGTTTAAAAAAAAATTATATTAGGTATGAACTCAGAGACTTGCACTTAGTAAGCAAGCGCTTTACCACTTGAACCAGGCCTCCAGCCTGTCATCATTTTTAGAGACAAAGAAGTTGCTGTCCGTGTGATTACTCACATCGTCTTCCGTGTCTTTGTACAAAGTATTCAAACAAGATAGAGAAACAAATATCGCCTTTTGGAAAATGCGTCTCTTGAATTAAGAAACATACACTGCAGGGAACATCACCAAACAGCAGTGAGCTCTCACCAGGGGCAGTAAGGATAGTCACAACATGCTGCCACTGCAGAAAAGAAAATCCTCAGCTTAAGCTTGTAAACACACACAGAAAGGATGTTATCACCACAACCCTGGCATGAGAAGTAGGTGGGGAGGCCATGAAGAGGCGGCTACTTTACACGTGCTTGAGAATTTAGTGCATGAGTAAAAACACGTAGACTTTTTAGGCCACTTAGTTCTGAGGTAAAGAAGTAGGAGTAAAAGTACATCTGTCGCAGCAGTTTCACAGAGCCCCTAACTCCCAAGAAATCATGAAATGCCAGAGTCCTATTCAAAAATGTTTACCTTGCACCTACTTTGCCAATGGTATCCAAGCTCCTTGGGTTTTTCTTCTCCAACCTAGTTCCCTGCCCACACTCTGAAGTGATTTTTGCAATTAGGCCTATGAGGAGACTTAAGGCTTTCTTGCTGATTGTATTGATACTATTGGAAGACACCAAAGGAACCCAATGAGAGGCCTGGTAGTCCACCTACAGCTAAAAGAACGTAAAACCAGACTCCTGACACACTTACACACACACACACACAATCACACCAGTTTCAAACCCAGAGCCATCACTGAACCAAGTAGATTCTATGCCAACGAAACCTGCAAAAGTACTTCCTGACAAGTCAGAAACTGCAGATCCTGACTAACTATAGACACATTAGAAACTTAGGATATAGTGAAGAGCTAGTATTTAGCAAATACCAACAATGTTCCAAAAACAGGATGCATACCATCTCACAACCAATCTGCACAACTGGGTGGCATTCTCCCCATTTTGTAAGGCACCTGAGGCCTAAGTTGACAGAAAGTAGCATCAGTATACAGTGGGCACCAGTGGCTCACACCTGTAATCCTGTCTACTCAGGAGGCTAACATGTAAGGACCGAGCTGAGCAGGAAAACCCGAGGCTCTAATTTGCAGTTAATGACCAAGATTCCAGTAGTGTAACTAGAGCTCAACATTGAGTAGGAAAGGCTAAGGGATAGACCTCTGGCCCGGAGTGCAAACTCCAACACATATACATATAGAACTAGATCAAATGGCAACCAAGTTGAGCCACCGGAGATAAGGCAACAGGAAATACTTGGTTCCACCAAGCACTGGTGACGTCCCAGCCATTTGCAGTCTGAGCCAGGGGCCTAGAGCCCCTCCGTGATGCTGATGGGCTCTCTACTCACACATCTGTCTCTGATACCACAATTCCACCCTCTCATGAGGCATATGCATTATTGTCTCCGAGAATTTTTCAGAGTCACAATCAAATCTTCCCAGGCCAGAGAAGGTTATCCCACCCATGTCCATGTTACACACTGAAACACACACCCCATCGTCCTCTGCTCCAAGAGCACCCACTCGTATCCTTGGCAAGATATCCCCAGGGGACTGCAGTTTCTGGAAAGGCACTTGCAAATTCTCTGAGCACCTGATCGAAGCTCTGTAGTCCTGGTCCTACATCCCTGAGAGGATTTTCCACTGGGCAAGCAGTAACACCAGAAATCCAACTAGCAGAGTGGACCCAGATTGCAAGCCACCTGAAGCTTGAACACAATGAGCCACAAACATAAACAATTCTCATCCTGCAACCCTCATCTGTCAACTGAAAACAAGCTCTTGCATTTTGAATTGAAGCTTAAAGAGGGATGTGGATGGAAGGTGCTTACTGAGAATAACTAGGGCCCCATGCTCTGGAAATTCCTCCCACTGTTCTACTATATGTTGGAGAAAATTAGCTGCATTTGTTTGGGTACCAGAAAGATTCCACTGCCATCAAAGGACAGAGAATTCACTTAAATGTTGATCAAGAGAGGCTTGAGGGGCTGGGGATATAGCCTAGTGGCAAGAGTGCCTGCCTCGGATATACGAGGCCCTAGGTTCGATTCCCCAGCACCACATATACAGAAAACGGCCAGAAGCGGCGCTGTGGCTCAAGTGGCAGAGTGCTAGCCTTGAGCGGGAAGAAGCCAGGGACGGTGCTCAGGCCCTGAGTCCAAGGCCCAGGACTGGCCAAAAAAAAAAAAAAAAAAAAAAAAAAAGAGAGGCTTGAATCTCAGGGACAGTGTACTGGCCATGAATTCAAGCCCCAAGACTGAGGAGAAAAAAAAAATAGTAAAAATGCCAAGAAACCTGTAATCGTAGCTACTTAGAAGGCCAACCCAGGAAGAAAAGTCTCCAGGAGACTATTACATCCAAAACACCACTCAAAAACAAGAAGTAGGGGTGGGGAGGGTGGCTTGTCTAGTTTGCATGAAGACCTGGTCCAATTCCTCAACACCACATGAAGAGAAAATGCAGGAAGAGGTGTTGTGTCTCAAGTGGTAATGTGCTACCCTTGAGCAAAAAGAAGCGAGGAACATGCTGACAGCCTGAGTTCATTCCCCAGCACTGGCAGGAAGAAAAACAAAAACAAACAACAGCAACACAAAACACCAGAAGTAGCACTATGTGTAAATGAAGGGCAGGCCCTGGGCGAAAAGGAGCTCAGGGACAGCACCCAGGCCTTGAGTTCAAGCCCTAAGACCAGGCAGAAAAAGAAAAAGTAAGAAAAGCTGATTGCTCGTGGCACATGCCTCTCATCCTAGCTACTCAGGAGATGGTGATCTGAGTATCGCAGTTCTAACTCAAGCAAGGGAGGTAAGTCCATGAAACTGGGATCTGCAATTCACTACCAAAAACGCAAAATGGGGCTGTGGCACAAGTGGCAGAGGGCTGGCCTTGAGCAAAAAAAGCCGAGAGACAAGGCCCAGGCCCTGAGTTCAAACCCCGGGACACAGAGAGAGACAGAGAACCCAGACCCAGTTCTTTCAGGTCCTGCCTCAGACCAGGCTGTCGTTTTCCCTCATGCCATTTTCATCCTCCAGTAAACTGAACTAAAAGCATGTACACCTCAAAGTGGTGGCTTAGGTCCACTCTCCACACAGCTCGTCCATGTGTGGCATAAGGAGGACGGTGTGGCTCCCTAAACATAGAGCCATGGGGGGGGGGGGGGTCACTACCATCGCGGAACATGAAGGGGAGGGGGGCAGGCGAACGAAGGAAGGGCGGGTGGGCAAGGGCAGTCATTGCATTCCACGGTCATGTGTGAAAAGGGGAAGTGTGGGTCGGGGGGAGACGCGGCTGGGGTGTGGAAGGGGCGACACAGGCCAAGATGCATTAGACGTTTTACACACCGCCATATTGGGCTAAGCCCCCTCAGGACACTTACTTAACCAATAATCAATAAAGAAGGGAAATGACAACTACTGTTCACACAATGCTAGGTTGAGTCTTCGGTCTCCACAGCCTCTGAAAGGGCAAAGCATGCATGTATGAAAGCAGGTCAACACACACCTCCATTTTGGGTCCTGACTCAAAAATGAAAAGCAAGCACTTCCGGCTTGGGTGCGCATGCGCTTTTGCCTCAGGGGTCGGCAGCGACTCGGCTTTCCACTCGGCTGACTTTGAAGTTATGAACAGCCTCTGAGGGAACGGGAGGAACACACGAGCAAGCGTTTTTCCCGCCACCAGAAGCCCGGCCCGGGACCAACACAATTTCCTCAGCCTCCTAGAGGTTCAGGAAGTATTTCTACAGCAGCGAGCAACCAATCGCAGCGCAGGTGCTAGCCTCCGTAGTAGCACTCTCATTGGATGCAAGATGACAGGGCGGGGCCTAGCCTGCCTGGGGTCCGCCCGGGGGCACTTGCAACACCATCAGAATACAGACCACGCTACCATCCGCACCTGTGTGAGGGACACACGCCAGCGAGATTCAAAAGCGGCGGCCGGCCAGGGCCTCAGTAGACGACGACCTCTTCCCGCCTCACGGGGCCTCCTCTACACCTGACACCTGACTGTCACCCGGTGCATGCAAGCACCAACCGGAGACCCCGCGCCAGCACCACCAGACCTACCACGCCACTCCCGACATCGCCCTCGCCTTGATGGACGCCAGCACCACGCCCTGCTGCCGACCGGAGACTGGGGGACCCAGCCCGGAGAAGCTCAGCCGAAAGAACCACCCGGGGCCGCCACCCAGCCTGCAAGACCCCTCCGAGGTGACACCCTGGTTCACACCAGAGCCTGCGGGACCCAGTCCAGCGAAGCGCAGCCGAAAGGACCCGCCGAGGCCGCCACCCAGCTCCGAAGACTCCTCCAAGGCGACACCGGCCCCCGCAGACACCCACAACGCCCTCACCTCCCTGGTGGTCCTGGCCACTGGGTGCGCCCTGCAGGTGCCCCTAGGCCACGTCGATCTGGTGCTGGAGCCTCCGCCAACCTCGGTCCTCACCGTGGACCTCCTAGGCCACAGGCTCGTTCTCATCCCCCAGGACCTCTTGGGCCCCAACCCCCAAGGGCAGCCCGGGACCTCATCCGATGGCCTACTCCTGGATGATTTGCTGGATACACGGCCTGAGGACGTCGTGGTCCGGCAAGGCCTCTGCTGCCAGCCCTTCCCCGACGTGGCCTGCCAGGAAGAGGTCTATACCGAGGATGCTGAAGACACCGAGGAAGCTCAAGACACTGAGGACTCTGATCCTGACTTCCTGGAGCCAAGTTGGTCCAGCCCTGAGCCTCAAGACCCCAGCCCACAACCTGGTCTTGCCAGTGCCCACCCTTCATCCAAGCAGTCACAACACTCAGTATGTATTCAACCCGGACTTCCACCTTTTGAGGTTTGTCCAAGGCTCACTGCTGAGGCCTCTCCCTCTGTCTCCCAGCCTGCTTTCAAATCTGACCAGCCCACCAAATCTACTGGTGTGCCCTATGCACCGTCCATGCCCTGTGCAAGGCTAGAGATGCTCGTGCTCAGACCTATTGCCTTCCTCCTCCTACTGTTTGGTTGAGGGTGGTAGGGGGTCTGGTAGAAGCTACCAATGTAACCTCCATAGTTAGGATTTGGTGTGTTGGTTCCCTTACTCGTTATTGGGTTTCTTTTTTGAGTTTGTCTGACTGTGTGTTTGTTTGTATCATTGCAGAATGTTTGAACTGGCTGACTAGGAAATCTGGAAGATGGCCTCAGCCTTAAAACACACTACTTGGAATATATATCGGCTTTGAGTTAGCTGTTTAGATCCTTTTCCTGCAGAAGTCATCCTCAGTTTTTAGACTTCCACGCCATGTTTTTGCTTCAACCATCAGCTCCAGCACTTTGCCTTACAAGCTCACTTTTTCTCCAGTGCCCTACCATTGAATCTTTTTGCATCCATACGAATATAATCATTCTGCCAGCAACCAAACGCGTATGCCTGTATCCCGAGTTT